>NC_060286.1:35158529-35310573 GCF_021613505.1 Equus quagga | reverse complement strand
GAGGCCCCACAGTCTGTCTCATAGTGACCCACCTGCCAGGACCCCAGGCAGGCCCAGGTGTGTCAGAATCCCAGCAGACAATACAGCTCAGCTTTGAGGCCGGACCCCGAGCCCGCCTACCCAGGACAAGGCTGCATGCCACGGGCCGTGGGGGAAATCTCCCAAAACAGTGGACGGTCCCTAAGTCTTTGCAATTTGTCAGGGAAAGCCTGGCACAATTTCACTTTGAAAAACATTCCCTCTTGGGGCCGGCCCAGTGGCGTAGCGGTCAAGTGCACACGTTCTGCTTTGGTGGCCCGGGGTTCACCGGTTGGAATCCCGGGTGCGGACATGGCACCGCTTAGCAAGGCATGCTGTGATAGGCGTCCCACATAGAGAGTAGAAGATGGGCACAGATGTTCGCTCAGGGCCAATCTTCCTCAGCAAAAAGAGGAGGATTGGCAGCGGTTAGCTCAGGCTGATCTTCCTCAAAAAAATAAAAGAAGAAGAAAAATGTTCCCTCTCACTTAGCTTTTCCTCTAGAAAATCCCGGAAATCCCGGTTCTCAAAGACATTCAACTGAGTCTGGCTGGGCCTGGCCCGAAGATGCTGGAACCTGTTGAAGTACTCCAGCTCCCCACCCACCCCCACCCTGAATCTCTTCATCAGTTTGCAATTGTCTGATTCAATACAAAAATAATTTTATCTCCCCGAAAACAGGCCAGGTGCTCGAGGAAGCAGCTGGGAGGGAGCTGGTGGGCAGGGAGCCAGTTTAAGGCTCCAGATCTCCTGGAAATAACCCAGAAAAGGACCATCCTCACCTGGGGGAAGGTGCCCATCACGGGTAGTAGCAGAGTCAGGACGTTGGTCACTTCCCACGGGTTCTTTACCAACTTAGCAAGAGGGATGGCAGCTCAGCCCATCCTGGGATGCTGTGCGCGTCCATGTCATGATCCTGGGCCGTGTCTTGACCACAGGAGACCCACGTTTCACGTTATTGGTGTGGATCCTCTGGTGCCAGTACTCTAGATCACTCTGTGGCTAGCTAGGGTGCCCCAGGGGTGTCTCAGAGTTACTGTGGGGTCTCCGAGGACCGAGGGCAGGGATCCTAGGAAACAGAAGCCCCTTCCTCCCTCCCCCAGGAGGTGCCATGGAAGTCACAACCCTCCGTCCACACCCCTCCCGAGCCCGCTACACTCCCCTCCCCGCAGGACCCCTTTCTGCACCGCTGTTGTCCACAACCTCAGACCAGCCACTGTGTCCCCCGTGGGTCCTCTGGTCTCCTGGGAGGGGCAGGAGGGGGAAGCCGGTGGTGAAGCTGCACTTGTGTCAGAGGGTGAGTGTCCCAGGGCCGGGGTGAAAGGAGGGACAGGGCCAGAGACACGAGGGGCTACATCACTCCCCTTCCAGTCTGAGCCTCCACAGATGTCCCATGACAGGCTCAGCCGCAGGAGTGGCTCTCGTCAACCCGGGGACCTGCTGTGATGGGGCTGAGGCTTCAGCGGGTGCCCCCTCCCCAGGCGTCAGCAGGCAGTGTTTCTTTCCTTGGGCTGGTAGGGGTCTTGAGAAGAAACTTCCTCTCTCCATTCTGGATGTTATAAGCTGGCTGCCAGCCTTCTGGGCACCTCCTGACGGAGAAGACTGGGGGCTCAACACATAACGGGAACTCTCATTGTTAGTAGGAAGTTCCTGCTCTCAGCTGTGCCTGGGCCCCTGTCCCAGAGACCCGATCTCGCCAAAAATAAACGCCCAGTGGTCTGCTGGATGGGGTACCTGGGGATGTGCCTGCTTCCTAAACAGACTTCCTAAACCCTCTGGCTGCCAGTCCACCATAATGCCAACCCCCAGATGCTCAGCCCTTGGGGCCCTTCAGGGCAAAGTTGCCTCTTTCTCCCCTTCTCTACTGACAGCGTAAGGTTCAGCTTTCTTGGAACTGCTGAGTGGAACCACATGTCCATGAGATTTCTGGCTCCTGAAGTTGGGCTGCTGTCCTCTTCTATCTCCTTCCTTTTGTCCATGTGGGTTTAAGCCTTTCTTTAGCCCCTTACTGTTATTTTAGGGGCATTTGGGGAAGGAAGAGATGAAAGCAGCCATCCCTGTTGCTTGCATGGGAAGATTCCCCACAGTGTTCATAAAAACGTATGTCTGCTGGCTGTGAAAGAGACCCTCTTGGTTTAAACAAGCAGTTTCTTTCTGTAACTCAGTTGTGTAAAAGTCTAAGCCTGGCTGGTGGCTCTGCTCTGGGAGGCCCAGGCTCCTGCAGGCTTGTTGTTCTGCCTTTCTTAAGGGGCTGCTCCCATCTGTGGGGTAGGAGATGGCCACTCCCCTGCCTGCAGCAGAGCCTGTGGGAAGGGGCCCAGAGGCAAAGGCGGGCCCACCCACTCCCCTGACTGCCAGCCCAGAGAGGGGCATACTTCGTTTCCGCTTTCCTATCTCTGGCCAGAACCCAGTCCCCAAGCACACCCACCCACAAGAGGGACTGGGAATGCAGTCCTTTGCTGGTGATCGTGCCACTGACTGACCATCAGGGCTCTCTTCTGTGAGCCAGAAGGAAAGAGTAGACATCAGGCTTCTAACAGCGTTCCCTGTCCTGGTGATGAGGACCCCCACCTCGACAGGACGCCATCCCAGATCCCCACCAGGAAAATTCGCTCTGCCTCCTGTGCTCTAGGCTTTAAGGTCATGAGCCATCGTGTGCCAGAATGTGTTAGCAGGGAATGCGCCTGGCTTCCGCTGACCGGGGGCTCCTGAGGGCAGGGTGGGGGGACCCCTGGAATCCACAAGGGGAGGACCTGGGTCCCCTGTGCCTGTGGGAGCCAGAAGTTTCAGTATTCCCCCGGCTGCCAGAGTGAGTTCATCAGGCTCCTGAGCAAGCCAGCTGTCAGCCAGGTAGGGGGAGCCAGGGTATCAAGGCAGCAGTAGTTTCTGTCCTGTGTCACCGATTACCACAAACTTAGAGCCTTAAAATAACACCCACTTATTGTCATGACTGAGTTCTCTGCTTCGGGACTCACAAGGCCAAAACAAAGATTCCAGCCTGAACACCTCTCACGTGCAGCCCGCGGTAAGAACCTTCAAATCCCTCTTGCTCCAAATCTCTGACTTCCTCTTCAGCGATGAGCAGAGAACACTCTGCCTGTGAAAGGCTTGTGTGATTTGATTAGACCCACCTGCAGGATCTCTGTTTGTCGAATGACTGAACGTAAGTACAGGAGTCATAGCTCATCACGTCCACAGGAGCCACGCACACCCAAAGGCGGGGCATATACAGGGTGAGGCCCACTGGGCGCCCTGCTTACAGTTCTGCCTGCGCAGAGGCCAAACCTGAGGGTCCGAACCATGGAGCCCAGAGGTGGGGGCTAAAGACTCAACGTCAGAGTAGAAACAGCTGCTCTGGTGTGTGGGGGCCTCACCTTCATGATGGACAAGCAGGAGGTTGGGACACACTGTCTGACCAGTGGGTGCTCTGGGGTGGCCTTGCAGGGCTGTGTGCTGGGCCTTGGCAGGGAGGGAAGCCGGCCTGTCCACCTTCCATATACAGGTCTTCTCAGGGGAAGAGGGTGCCCAGACCGGCACCTGAAGCAGAGGCTTTCCCTTTGCCCCCGAGGAAGGTGGTCAGAAGCTCTAATGAACCAGCAGTTGGAGGCGTGATCTGGGGAATGTGTGCATGTTGGGGGAGGAGATTCACAGGTTTTTACCAGATTCTTCAAGGCATCAGACAAATGGGGAAAGAAAAGAATCAAGCACTGAATTAGTTAAACCCTAAGGGGCTTGTTCCTATGGCTGGGTAGCAACTCGGCTCCTTGGAGGAGCCGCTGAGGACATGGATGAGCTGCTGGGCTTTCTTAAAATGCCCGAGAGCACAAGACTCATAGGTTTGTTTCTCAGGGGAACCGGGATCCCGTCAGGCTACTGACAGCTCCTAGGATGGGGTGTGCAGGAGTGTGTGGTCCGTGAGGGGTCACTGCCATGCTGAAATCCCTTCAGTGTCTCTCCAAACCCTCAGGATGAAGTGCAAACTCCCCTTCTCCCCAACACGCCTGCCATGGTCTGAATGTTTGTATCCCCACAAGAGTCGCAGGTTGAAGTCCCAACTGCCATGGTGACGGCCTTAGCAGCTGGGCCTTGGGCGGTGCTTAGATCATGAGGACGGAGCCCTAGAGAATGGGATTAGTGCCCTCCTATAGGAGACCCCAGACAGCTTCCTTGTTCTCCTGTCACGTGAGGACACAGGGAAGATCTAGGAAGAAGAGTCTCTCCGGACACCTCACCTGCCAGAGCCTTCTCTCAGACTCCCAGCCTCCAAAACTGTGAGAAATACATTTCGGCTGTGCATGAGCCGCCCTGTCTGTGGTATTTTTGTCACAGCAGCCTGAACGGACTAAGACCGCTGTTACAGCCTTCATCTGGGCCCCCACAGAGCCCTGGGCTGGCCTCCCATGTGGCACTTGTCAGAGGGCCGTATGGATGGCCATCTGCCTGTTGGTCCATCCGCCCAGCAGAACAGGAGCACTTCCCGGAAAAGGCCAAGTTGCATCCCCCTGGTCCCTCCCACCTGGCCGGGGCCTGACCCGCAGCAGCTGCACAGAGTGTGAGGAAGGCGGAGTGAATCCACGTGGAAGCAGGCTTTCCGAGGCTCTGGGATGAACCCAGCCCAGTGAGGAGAAGTTTCTACAAACCTCGTTGTGGGAGAAGGACATTTAGGGACCAGGTGCTGAAGCAGAAAGCTCAGAGCCTCTGAAAGCTGTTCCTTCTGGCTGTTTGGGGAAAAAGCCCAGGGCCGGGGCCGTGGACATTGACTCTGACGGGGCAGTCACATCCCAGGGCCTGTGCTGTCTGAGCCCAAGCCAAGCCACTTGGAAAGTAGCCACTGGACACGTAGAGGCGGCAGGTGGGGTCAGTGGGCCAGTGAGGCTCGGCTTTGAGGTAAGTGGTCCAAACAGGATGCCCTCTATCCCCGACCCCCAACTCCACACAGGAACTGAGCCTAGGAGCCAGCTGGGGCCATTTAGATCAACTCCCTGCTCAGAGAGGGGCCGATGCAGGCCCAGAGAGGAAGTGACCGGGCCAGGGTCACATGCGGAGTCAAAGCAGGGCAGGGGCAGCTTCCCATCTTTGCGTTTAGGCTCTGTCCAGCTCACCGCACCCCAACACCATGTTGTTCTGTGACCCCCCGGCAGGGAAAGAGAAGTGAGCCCTCTCCCACCCCGACTTCTGGTGAGCAAGAAGAGGGGATCCGGGAAGGGTGGCCACAACTCATTTTATTCCTTATTTGCTTCTGGGGGTGCAACGTTTGGCACACCGTCACCCGGGACTGGTCTCTCGCTGCCTGGCAAGGGCTGGCCCCACCCAGTCCTCTCCTCTGCGGGGCTGAGTGGCAGGAGCTATTACAGGGGCGCCATGAGGGACACAAGGGCAGACCCAGCGGAGCCCAGGATGACTTTGGAGGACAGGGAGAGTCCAGCCGCTCCTAGAGGAGAAGCAGAGGTGAGCAGAGTGGGAGGGGGAGGCTGGGACAGCTCTGTGCCCAGAACCATGAGGTCATCGACTCCAGGGCCCCTCATGGGGCCTGAGGTCCAGACCGCCCAGCCAGCAGCCTCCTGTTTCCCCAACCCCCAGGATGTCTGCTTTGGGAGAGCTGCTGCAGGCAGCTACCCAGTGGCATGAACCCTGGTGGTGAAACCGAGGGCTGGAAGCTCCGTCAGTCTTTAGGGCTGGAGGCTGGACCCGGGGGGATGGAGATGTCCCAGGAACACAGCCACTCTGCTGTGGCAGAGTCAGCCTGAACCCAGCACACCCCAGGCTGGAGCTCTATCCCTCGCTCCTCCACCTCCCTCAGAGAAACCCAGAGAGCAGACATGGAGGGGGACAAAGGCGGAGAGACCGGGATCACCGGGGCTAAGATCTGGGCTGCATCCTCTGAGGCTCTGTCCTTCCCCTCGCCTGCACAGCAAACCCTGTCGGGGACACTCACCCACGGACTGTAGAGTGGCCACCAGGCTGCCGGCCGCAACTCCACCCCCGTTGGCAATGGCGGCCGCGGACATCATCTTGGCCGCTAAGGACGAGGCGGTGATTCCTGCCCCAGTGAAGCCCATGGCGCCGAGCACCACGGGGACAGCCCCCACGGTCAGGGCTATGGGGGGAGAGGAGCTGGGTTGAGGGGAGGGCTGGGGGAATGGACCCCGCATCCCCCAAACTCTCCTCAAGCTCGGGGATTTCAGGAGGTCCAGAGAAGCGGGTGAACTCTGAGCTTGGGGGAGAGACAGGCGTGGCCAGCATCCTGAGTC
This sequence comes from Equus quagga, assembly GCF_021613505.1. Classification (NCBI taxonomy): domain Eukaryota; kingdom Metazoa; phylum Chordata; class Mammalia; order Perissodactyla; family Equidae; genus Equus; species Equus quagga. The sequence goes on along the minus strand of NC_060286.1, from coordinate 35,304,304 downwards.
GAGGGCGGCACCACTAGCTGGGAAAGTGAGGGGAAGGACTTGTGGGGTCACTCGGGCCGGGGCTCTGAGCCAGGCTCTGATCTAGCAGGAACTTCCTTGGGAAAGCCACTCGTTCGTTCTCTGGGCCACAGTTTCCACCCCAGAAGATGCCAGAATTAGGGAGTGGTTGGAAGCATCCGGTCCTTGCTGAGGAGATCTTTAATTCAGGCAAATCTTACCCAGGGGCCTGGCATGAGCTGGAGTCCCAGCGTAGGGCTCCATGGCGTCACCACAGAGCCAGCAGAGGTCACTAGGCCCAGGGCGCTGAGCCAATGGCTTCTCCTTAATGCTCTTCCTGTGTTCAAACTGGTGCATGTCTCATCCTATATAAGCTCATGACATCCCTGATTGGGCAGTACTGGCCTGTCAATCATGGGAGGAAACAGGAGCTCCAAGACCCGCCCAAGGTCACACAGAGAATGCTCTGCAAGGAGGCTGGGCCCAGCTGGGGCTGCCTCCCCAGCAGTTTCCATGACACTCCTGGCTTCAAGCTCCTGTTTCTTGTTTTCAGTCCTTGCTTCCTGCTCATCTCCATCCTTCCTCCTGCACCCCTACCTTCCAGGGGAGGCCTTGGGTAAACCTGGGCTGCACAAGGCTGGTTGCTGCTCTAGTCCCAGGGTCTGGGGACAGAAGGGGACTTGAGCCGCTTCCCTGCAGAGACTCACCTCCTCCAACCACAGCTGCAGTAGCCTTGGCTGGAAAGCAGAAGAACATTCTGTGAGTGGACCCACTCCAGCGTCCCCTCCACTTCTGAACCCATGGCCCGCCTCTCGGGAGGGGCTGCCCCGGGTTGGGAGACACAGGAAGGAACGACCCCCGCCTGACCCTCCCTGCTTCACTCAGAGCACTGGGATTTCCTGAGAAGGTGGACCCCTGCCCTGAGCTTGGCGAGGATTGCTGGGGAGTCTGAGTCCAGAGGCACATGCCCCGTCCCGAGTGGCTTCGTGTGCCTTAGCCGGGAGTCCTCTGGAGGTGGGATTTGAGGTCCTTGCTCCAGAAAACTCAGTCATCAGATGCACTTTGTTCCGTGTGCTCTGTCTGCTGACTGGCTGGCAGGTTGGCATCCCAGGGCCCCGACACGCAGCAGCCCACTGAGTCGGGTGCTGGGTGTCTGCCCGCCTGCCTGCTGAGCTCCCCCGGGGTCATCATGGGGAGGGGCCTGGCCCTCCTGGGCTGTTGAGAACCTGTCCTGCCCTGATGCCTCCTCCCAGACCGGCCTCTGCTTTTCCATCTACTGGTGCTCCCAGGCTCCACTAGGGGCAGCAGCCCCTCCCTCCTCCCTGCCCAGGGCCCTGGGACCACGGTCCCTCATCTGTGAGTGAAAGACAAGGTTCTCTCCCTCTGGGCTTTTGGAGAATTAAAGGAACTGAGGAATGTCCAGTGCTAGCAGAGGGACGAGGGCATCACCGCGTTGGATCCAACCCAGCTGTTCTCATTATTTTCAGTTTTTCAGTTGCTTCTCGTCAGCCGAGGGGTCCTCCACTCCTGACACACAGGGAGGACTGCCAGCCGTGGCCCAGGCCCTAGCTTGCTCATCGCATTTCTGTGCACTGTTGGTGGGGGGCCCGGGCGGGGTGTGTGTGTCAGTTACCTGCGAGTGGGGAAACGGTCAGGGCCGCGGCAGGCGCACCCAGTAGGTTGAAGCCATTCAGTGTCCCCAGCCAGGACCCCAGGGCAGCCTTGGATGACAGGGTGAGCCCTGAGGAAGAACAGATGCTGAGTGCAAGGGGGTCAAAGATCAGAGGTCGGATAGTGGTCAGAGGCCCTGTCCCCCCTTCCATGCTATGCTGTCTGTACTGGCAGAGGTGGGGGCCCTGGAGTCCCCCCAGTGGAGAGCAAGGTCAATGGTGGTGGATACTCATGGGAGCACTTGCAGCCATTGAAAGCCAGGATCCGATGCTCACCTGGCAACACTGAGGGATTCAGTGTTTCTTGTGAAGAAAGCAGTAGGTGAGATACGCAACCTACTATTCCGTATGCAAATTAAAACACATGCAGACCAAAAAACACCAATTTTGCAAAAATATATATGAAAAACAGATACGCACTAAACATATTAGAAAGGTTGACTTTGAGGGAGGGAGAAATCGAGGGCAAAAGGGAAGATAAACGGAGAGAAAAAATTAGTAGAACTGGAGATGGGGCTCCCTTGAGCTAATGAAGAAAACGGCCTGAAGTAAGGAATGTCTTTGAAATCAGTGCTCTGGATCTGAGAGCCAACAGGACCCACTGGCAGGAAGGCTTGTTGGCCGCGGAGGGAAAAAGCTCTGAGAGGTGAATTCTGGTGGTGAATCAGGGGAAATGGAAGCCAGAGAGGGGGCCCCAGGCAGAGAGGTCCCCTCAGTCTAGGCAGTGGAGACCTGGGCCCAAAGGGAGGGGCCCAGATGCCCTGAGAGAGAAAGCCAGGGCAGACCCCCAGCGGCAGGTCAGAGCCAAGGGGATCAGCTGCAGGTGGTACCACCCTCTCCCTCCCACAGGTCCCTGGGTTGGACCCTGTGCCTTCCCAGCCACCTCCTCAGCCCCCACCAGCCCCTTCCAGCAACTCTCACCCAGTGATGGAAGTCCAGCCAGGACACTGCCGGAGGCCGCCCCGCTCACTTTGGCCAGGCTTGCTGCTGACATTATCTTGGAGGCCAGGGAAGAGACTAAGATGCCTGCCTGGCCTAACTCCATGGCAGAGGAAGTCTCAGGCGCCCACTGGAGCCAAATCTGCAAAAGGGTGGAGCTTTGATGGGGAGCTGGGCCACCAGAACTGGGGTGGTGCCCACCACCTCGAAAATCTCAAAGGGCTCCAGGGGGCATAGAGAGGCTGCTCTGAGCTGTTGGGGGAGCAGGCCTGGAAAGCGGCTGGGGTGTGGATGTTGGGGTTATGAAAGTTCTTATGTAAGGAGAGGGTAGCGGGGGATGGATTTTATTTCCCCAGTTGGGCTACTTCCTTCTTCCGGAAAATGCCAGTGCCAACTTCTGAGATTTTTCTGGAACTCCATTAAATCTCCAGAGAGCAATTTAAAAGGTACCAAAATTCGGAATTCAGAACCAATTGTGTTTTTTAAGGCACGTAGTGGGCAGGTTGCTCCGGGTCCTGTTCTTACACAATCTCCTCACTAACACAATGAGAAAGATGAGATTACTATCCCCATTTTACAGACGAGGAAACATGGGCACAGACAGGCTAAGTGATTCACCCAGGGGCGCGAGGCTTCGAGTGGCAAAGCAAGATCTGGCGGAGGCCCAGCGGCTTCAGAGCACGGGCTTGGCGTGGCTCTGATTTGGTTTCTCCTAGGGCTTGTCTCGTCCCCCTGCCTGTCTCACCCCCACTGGGGCATGGACAAGGCTGGTTGCCCCCAAAGTCCCAGAGCCCAAGGTCTGGTGGGGGCCTGAATCCCTTCCCTCTGAGACCCACCCTCTCTGATGGCAGCCGCCCTGATGAGAAACAAAACAACGTTCTGCAGGTGGATCCACCGGGGCCTCCCCTGCTCTCGTCGAGCCCAGCGCCCACCTGAGGCTGGGGGCCGCAGGAAGGAGCAGCGCCTGGCCACCCCTCTGTGTCATACCTAGAGAAGCGGATTTTCTGCAAACGTGGAACCGACGTTGTGGTCTTGACTTGGGATGTTTCCTGCACAATCTGACTGGGAATGTTCACACCAGCTCCGCCCAGGCTGAGGCACGGCCCGAGTGGCAGGCAGCGAATGAGGGAGGTTTCGTTTTACGGGAAAATGAAACTACAGACATTTTGCTCCTCCCTTTCCCAGTTAGGGGACAACAATGTAGTGATTATAGAGATGGGATTTGGTCACTGCATCTGCCGCAGTCAGTTCCTGTAAGATGGTTTGTCATTTAAATCAGGGATGGGGTATGCTGTCTGCATAATAAAGTTCATAAGAAATCTGATCACAGTTATATAGTAAAAGGATAGATATTAATTTCTAATGGAGACAAGAAGGTGATTTTCAGAATAATATTAATCCTTGCAATGTCCAGATGTTCAGTTATTCCAACAGTCTGTGCTTGGGCCAGCCCTGGTGGCCTAGTGGTTAAATTTGGTGCATTCCACTTCGGTGGCCTGGGTTCGGTTCCCGGGCATGGACTTAACACCACTCGTCCATCAGTGGCCGTGCTGTGGCAGTGGTTCACATAAAAAATAGAGGGAGATTGGCCACAGATATTAGCTCAGGGCGGATCTTCCTCAGCAAAAAACAAGCAAACAAAAGTCTATATTGAAGGCCCACCACGCAGGACACTGATCCAGGCCCTAAGATAGAGCAGGGACCATGCTAGACTCAAATATCTGACCTCATGGGGTTTACAAGCCAGTGGGGGAGATGAAACCAGAACGAAGTATACAGGATATTATTTGAAGAAGTGCTAAAGCAGATGAAGGTAGAGGAGTGAGCCAGGCAGAATTACGGAGCAAAGTTGTTCCAGGTAGAAGGAACAGAGATGGCAAAGAGCCCAGGTGGGAGAGGAACAGGCAGGAGGTCAGTGTGGCTACAGCAGGCGAGCAAGAGAGAGAGAGGCAGGAGCTGATGTCAGAGGTTAACAGGGAGCCAAGCTCCGTGAGGCCTCAGAAGCCACTGCAAGGACTCGATCTGGTGCTCTGAGCGAGATGGAAAGCTACTGCAGGACCCGACGCAGAGAAATGACAGGATAGGTTCGCTATGGCTGCTGCATTGAGAATAGACTAAAGAGAGAGGATTTCTGTAATTTAAATTTAAATATTCAGCCCAGGGAGTGTGACATAGACATGTTATTTTCATTAGTTTAAGCTACACTCTGGTGGTGATTTGCAGCCCTGTTCAGGATTCCACACACTCCCGATCAGCGACTTTCAGCCCTAGAGACTTTGGTAATTCACGTTGTGAATGTGTACGCTGTGGCATCACACCCTCAGCATCCCAACAACATTTTGGGTGGGGGAGTCCGTTCTGATTCTTCGGGGTGTTCACAACGGTGCTGAGGCTTCAGTCCCTTCTGGATGGAGTGACACATGGCCGGCACGTGGGCACGCTCTTCATGCAGCAAGTCTACAGAATTTCAGTAGTACATTCAACTTCTCCTAAAGCTTCTACCACCATCTCGTCCCAGCTCACTCTCCGATGATCACTTATTTCATCCAGAAGTTAGACACAATCAGAAAAGAATTCTCTTCCCAGCATCAAACCCACCAGCCCCCAGCATCTGTATCCCTATACTCTGCCTTCCCTCCCTTGCTCTGGATGAACAAGCCCAGCTCCTCCGGGTTTCATCCCCTCTTGCCTACTCCAAGACTTTGATCTTGCAGCTATTTGCTCTCTCTCTTGAATTCCCGAGAATGTAGCACTGAGTTTGGATGTCTTCCTGGAAGGTCTGCCTCTGGATGTTGAGAGCAGCTCAGCCCAGAATGGAGCAAAGTCCCAAACAATGAGGCAGCAAATGAGACAGGTTTTGTTTTTCCAGGAAACTGAAACCACAGACATCTTTCTCCTCTTTTGCCCAGTCAAGGGAAAAATCTAGTTATTGTGGGGGACTGGAATTGGCCACCCCAAGATATGTCTCTTTGGCATGAGGATTATTTTGGGCTGGTTACTTTTAAAAACTGCAGACAGGACAAGGGAAGTCGCTGTCGCCACAGTCGGAGCCGCGGCCGCCGGGAACAGCCGGGACCCCCCGCCTCACCGCCCCCGCCCAGCCTCTCGCGCCATGCCGTCGGAGAAGACCTTCAAGCAGCGCCGCACCTTCGAACAAAGAGTAGAAGATGTCTGACTTATCCGAGAGCAGCATCCTACCAAAATCCCGGTGATAATAGAACGATACAAGGGGGAGAAGCAGCTTCCTGTCCTGGATAAAACCAAGTTCCTTGTGCCTGACCATGTCAACATGAGTGAGCTCATCAAGATAATTAGAAGGCGCTTACAGCTCAACGCTAATCAAACCTTCTTCCTGTTAGTGAATGGACACAGCATGGTGAGCGTGTCCACACCGATTTCTGAAGTGTATGAAAGTGAGAAGGATGAAGATGGATCCCTGTATACGGTATATGCCTGTCAGGAGGCATTTGGGATGAAATTGTCAGTGTAAGACTAGAAAAATGCGTCTGTTCTAGAATTTTTTAAACCCTTACCAAGGAAAAACAAAGGGATGTTACCAACTGAGATCGATCCGTTCATCTAATCACAGATCATCAAAACAGTAGTGTTCCTGCCTAGGAGTTTTAGGAAGTTGTTTTTTTGTACTTAAAGCAGAAAAACTGAGCTGCAAATGAGCACATTCAGCTTTGGAAAACTATTATTTAACCTAGGCTGTCTTGTTTTCAAATTTAGAAGTTTAAAAATAAAATACTTTGCATTCTGAGTTGCCAATAAAACAGACCTTCAAGTTATTTTAATGCTCTTTCTCCAATAGGAATTTGCACTTTGAGCATTCAGAGACATGAGTCTCCTCTCCAGGTTCACAGAACCTGCAGACTTTTTATGCAAGGGTTTCTACTCAACTAGAGAAATCTTCCCAAGAGGATCTATAAGCATAAGTTGTCGAGCATAGCCCCCCAAAACGCATTTGCCATAATTGGCAAAAAGCAGGGCAAATGGGGGTGTCTGAGAAAACTCTGCACTGCGGTCTGAGGTTCCTGATTCCTGATAAGTCTCCCCCACGTCGACGCGCTTGCAGTGGGAGTATTTTGATTTGTTCCCTAGATAGTTACACACAGAAAAGCACCGCTGCTCACTAGGAACCTTGAATAATTTATCATTTTGATTTAGTTTCTCAAAAAGCCCAGAGAAAAAGAGCGACCTTTCTTCTGTTTTGGATGTTCTTTAAGAGCTCATAGCAGAGCCTGCTTGGGTAAATGAGCAAGCGGCTGGATCAGTTTCCTTCTTGAGGACAGTGCTGGGAGCGATGGGATACTGAAAGGAAAAGCATTACCATTCAGATGCGCTTCCTCCATCCTGTGGCTTAAAGCTGTAGATGATCCATGTTTTATGTTAAGTGTGTGATGAAAATATGTTATTAAAGTTACAGCATTTTTAAGAGTATTTCAGTTATCACTGTTAGGTTGACCCACCATCAGAATTCCCCACCAAGTGAATGTCAATGGTGAAGAAAACACAGCAAGAGGAGACGCGCGCTCTTCCAGATGTCAACGGCAAGAGTTAAACATTTTCCAAGTCCAAGTAGAACACATGACCAGTGCTTCCTCCTGCCTGCATGGGGTTCATATTTCCTGTGTCTGTGGGAGTCTCACAGACCACTTAGACTGTACGTGTCGCAGGTCACGATTTACCCTTGTGTATTTAGATGTGTGGAACATGTATTTGTTAGTGGAAGTTATCTTCGGGAACGGAGGGAAAAGCAATATTACTGCGTCTGGGCCCTCAACCCCCAACCTCCCGTCCGCTGCTCTTCCCGCTGCATGCCGCTGCCCACATGGCTAACTTTGAATATGTATATTTTTACATTATGTAAATCCTTAATCAGCCTGTCTTGTTTAGATTGTATATGCCATTATATCGGACATTCTTGTAACTGCTGTGTGATCAATAAGATTCCTGTAAGAAATTCTGCTTTTTAAAAAACAAAAATACCATGCTGAGAGGGGGAGCTTACATCCCACATTAGTGGGTGATCACTCTATTTATAGGATCTTTAAAACAAGTACATTTTAACAAACTAAGGTGAATAAAGGCACAACTAAAAACTGTCAAAAAAAAAAACTGCAGACAGGAAAGAAATTCTGAAAAGCAGAATTTACTTACCCTTCGTTAAGAGACATTTACATTGTAAAGGAAATCTCCTTTTGTAAAGGTGTCTCCCTCTCTGCACCAGGAAGGAGGCAGGGATGACCTTATCTCTAGAAACTTATCAATGCAGAAGGCAAGGACTCAATTCTGCATAATAACCTGACTCTTGTTTACTGTACCTTTCTGGTAATCTCCCATGATTGACTCCCCCACCCCCAACATCCTCCTTTGTCTTTAGCTGAAGATGATATTTAGGGTGGTGGCTTCAGCCATTTTAGTGAGTTGCTCAGGTTGCCTGAGCCTCTCCCATGTATACATCTTATAAAGCTTTGTTTAATTTTCTTCTGTTATTCTGTGTGATGTGAATTTAATTTGTTCTCTGGCCAGAAGAACCCAGAGCAGGTAGAGAAAATGTCTTCCTCCCCTACACTGCCATCGGAGGATGCATGTACCGGCATGCATCTTAGAGGCCAGCCAAGTAGACTGGGGTTCCGGGACTCTTTGTCTGGCTGTTTCAGCTCTCAGGGGAGTTTGTCATAAGGGGTCCCAGTTGCTTTTCATAGGGGCCTTTGTCGTCTCAACCTTTGTTGCTTGCTGTGCAATGAAGGCCTTTACTTTCTTAGATTATTTTTGGGAGTGAACTTTCTGGATCTCTTTTGTGTCCATGGTTAAGCTTATTGGTTGAGTTGCTGTTGAGATCCTACTCCTCAATGTGGCCAGACGATGGATCATTTAAATTGGGGAAACCTCTAAATTGGGGGGTGGGTGAATTGTGAGAGCTCTCATCATAATTTTTGGTACCTACGGTACCAAATGAAAAGGCCAAATTAAAAAGGAAACACACACACAAAAAATAATAATAATGAGTAGGCTTAAGACACTGACTCAGGGTACAATTGAATTGGTGAAATATAAAAGTGTAAGTGTTGATAAGATTACAAAGTTTGGAAAGCTTGAGCTGATTTTCTTTATATAAAGAGGTTATATCAACTTTGCCTGAGTATGTTTTAAAATGTCTGGCTGGGAATGCTTCCCTATCCAATAGTATAAGACCAAGACCTATTAAGCAAGTCCTGTCCATGGGCCCTGTCCCCACGCTATTCTCTGAATAAAGGAGCACTACTTCCAGACTTGAGAGTCCAAGAAATCTTTCTTTTTGATTCCTTGGCTCACCGAGCCCACTTGCTTCACCAGCTTGTGAGCTGAAGTTCTAGTCTTCCTTGTGCCTTTCTCTTTTTCAAGGATGGATCTAAAATCACTTCTCCATCGGGAACCTTCTCAGTCAGCTGTATGAATCCATGTTTGCTGCCCAGGGCTACTCTGTGGGGCAAATTGTGGCATTCAGCTTGAAGAGAATCAGTATCTTAAGCCTGAGGGTGATGGAGAATGAATTAATCCATTCCTTCCTAATCCTATCTTTAATATATAAATTTTACATGAGCACGGGTTGGCCACTTAAGTCATTAGGACGGTCGCCAACCTCCAAGACTCCCGTGGCAGGTTTCTTTTCCTAAGGCTGAATTGGTATCCCTCCCTATGGCTCCTAACCACACTCCGAACCGCAGGAAAGTCCTAGTCTGGACTCTGGTACAAGGAAAGTACCAAACTCTAACCTTTGGTTGAGTATGGCCACCCCTTCTTGGTAGAATGGATCCAGGATGCACCAGAGGATCCACACCAATAACGTTATTGATATAATATTGATAATGTTATTGATATAAATGTTTTGAAATTATATAACAGTCCTAAAATTCTAATCTGTCCTAGTTATCAGGCATAATTCTAATTATTATTTTAAGGTGTTGTATATCACAGAAATAAACAAGTTTCTCTGTCAATTGTCATTTTTAAGTTTTTTGTTATAGTTATTGCTTTACTCTGATGCTTTTTCCTTTTTCTGTAATTTCCTACCCAGTTCAGTTCTATGATCTGAAAGTTTATCAGAAAGCTGCATTCCAGAGTAAGTGTCAGTCTTTCCCATGAATCTCTCTGAAGCAATGAGAGTTCCTGTTATCTGTTGAGCTCCCAGTCTTCTCTGTCAGGAGGCGCCCAGAAGGCTGGCACCCAGCTTATAACATCCAGAATGGAGAGAGGAAGTTTCTTCTCAAGACCCCTACCAGCCCAAGGAAAGAAACACTGCCTGCTGACGCCTGGGGAGGGGGCACCCGCTGAAGCTTCAGCCCGATCACAGCAGGTCCCTGGGTTGACGAGAGCCACTCCTGCGGCTGAGCCTGTCATGGGACATCTGTGGAGGCTCAGACTGGAAGGGGAGCGATGTAGCCCCTCGTGTCTCTGGCCCTGTCCCTCCTTTCACCCCGGCCCTGGGACACTCACCCTCTGACACAAGTGCAGCTTCACCACCGGCTTCCCCCTCCTGCCCCTCCCAGGAGACCAGAGGACCCACGGGGGACACAGTGGCTGGTCTGAGGTTGTGGACAACAGCGGTGCAGAAAGGGGTCCTGCGGGGAGGGGAGTGTAGCGGGCTCGGGAGGGGTGTGGACGGAGGGTTGTGACTTTCATGGCACCTCCTGGGGGAGGGAGGAAGGGGCTTCTGTTTCCTAGGATCCCTGCCCTCGGTCCTCGGAGACCCCACAGCAACTCTGAGACACCCCTGGGGCACCCTAGCTAGCCACAGAGTGATCTAGAGTGCTGGCACCAGAGGATCCATACCAGTAACGTGAAATGTGGGTCTCCTGTGGTCAAGACACGGCCCAGGATCATGACATGGATGCGCACAGCATCCCAGGATGGGCTGAGCTGCCATCCCTCTTGCTAAGTTGGTAAAGAACCCGTGGGAAGTGACCAACGTCCTGATTCCGCTACTACCCATGATGGGCGCCTTCCCCCAGGTGAGGATGGTTCTTTTCTGGGTTATTTCCAGGAGATCTGGAGCCTTAAACTGGCTCCCTGCCCACCAGCTCCCTCCCAGCTGCCTCCTCGAGCACCTGGCCTGTTTTCAGGGAGATAAAATTATTTTTGTATTGAATCAGACAATTGCAAACTGATGAAGAGATTCAGGGTGGGGGTGAGTGGGAAGCTGGCGTACTTCAACAGGTTCCAGCATCTTCGGGCCAGGCCCAGCCAGACTCTCGAGTGTCTTGGATAACAGGGATTTCCTAGAGGAAAAGGTAAGTGAGAGGGACAATTTTTCAAAAGTGAAATTGTGCCAGGCTTTCCCTGACAAATTGCAAAGACTTAGGGACTGTCCACTGTTTTGGGAGATTTCCCCCTCGGGCCTTGGCATGAGGCCTTGTCCTGGGTAGCCAGGCTCGGGGTCCAGCCCCAAAGCTGAGCTGTGTTGTCTGCTGGGATTCCGACACACCTGGGCCTGTCTTGGGTCCTGGCAGGTGGGTCACTATGAGACAGACTGTGGGGCCTCCTGTCTGAGCCTCATCCTGAGGGACGAGGATGGACAAGGCCTGAACACAGCCGGATTTCAGGAACCATCTGCTAGAGTGCTGGCTGTGCGAGCTCAGCCCTGTGGGACGCTGAGGGGGGCCCGAGGAGAGGGCAGGAAGCTGCCCTGGGCTGAGACCCCGAGACGAGGAGTTGAGTGAAAGGTGACCCCAGGGAGCACCAACAGGGGAGTGGGAGATGAGACAGGGAAGGACAGGCAGCCAAGAAAGGGCCGTTAATGAGTGAGGCTGCACTGTGGGCATCTGAGGCTCGCTCCTGTTGGGAGACAGTGTGGGCCGGGCCTCACAGTTGGCCCCCTGAGGGGTGCGTATCCCCCGACTAAAATCCATCACTGGCTGAGGGCTATTCTGGGGGCACCAACACCTCGACACTTCCAGCCTGCCTTGTAGGCCTCAGGGGCAGGACCCAGGAGGGACAGTCACAGGTGCTGGTAGCAGGGTGCCCAGCAGGTACTGGGAGAGTGAGTGCCGGGGATACAGGCAAGGCTCCTGCAGTGTCTGCTGCACCAGCTCAGGAGAGACAGAGGTGGCAGTACTTATACCCAGAAATAGAGACGCCTCCTGTATGGGCCTATAGTGGGAGGTCGGTTTTGTCAGGAGTTGAGCTGGGTCTGGGCTTTTTTGCTGCTCCGGCTGCTGTCACTGCTCCACCAGTGTTCTGCCACACACCCATCTAGGTGAGCAGTGTGGGATAGGCTGCTGAGAGACCAAAGAAAAGGCCGGGAGGCAGCGAACGAGACATGTGTGTTTATTGGGAGTTACTTACATGGATGGTCCAGTGGCAGCCGGCTGGACAGCATCGTGCCCCCGCTACCGCCCCCTGAGAGAAGCCAGCTTAAGTAGGCAGTGGAAGAAAGGCTGCGTGCTTACCAAGGGGGACTGTCCGTATGCGACCTGCATTCCAAGGACCAGTACCCCCACCACCCCCAGCCGAGGGCCTCCGTGTTCCCTCAGACCATGAGGGTCTTGGGGCTAACTCTCCCACAGGAAAGCAGCTGGGTTGGCCAAGCCCAGGACTGTTATCATCGTGAGTGCTGGCATGTAGACCAGACAAGGAGCCTCAAGGACACATGACCTTTAAAGGGGCACACCAGCTAATGCCCCTACAACCAGCTTCTCATCAGCATTTCCTTGTGCTTCTCATGGACGCTGCTCTTTCTCAGCATCTGCTCACCCAGGATTCAGACGTCCATTTGGTGTGTGCATCTTGGAGAGAGTCCCTCTGCACCCCTGCTCCACCCACAGTGTAGACATTTGTTGCTTGTTACTTGCTGGCCTGGCGGCGGGGGCAATGGGGTTCTCTGTGGTCCCTTCTAGCTCAGTCTGAGCAGGCCCTGGGGGCCTGGGCCTGGGGGTGGGGTTTTCTTAAAGTTGCCCCACTCCAGTGGTGGGCAGGTTCTAATTGTCTGGGCCCAGGAAGGTTGAGCACCCCAACCTGAGTGGCAGAGGTTTTTTCTCTTTTTTTGTCCCATCAAGAGAGATTTTTTCCTGTGTTCTGGCGTCTACGGATTTTCCTGCGCTTCCCCCAGCCCCATAGGGGGAGAACGAAGGTGGCGAGCTGCCACTCCCCTCCTCCAGTCCTGCTCAATGAGGGAGGTTTTCTCTGGGTTTCTGCCTGCCTCCAATCTTTCTTGGGAGCACCCAGCAGGTCCTTGCAGAAGAAGCTGCAGGTTGGCTTGAAGCATCCTTGCATCTGTAGCTCCCCAGGGTTCTATGCTCGTTCACGCTGGCCCATACTCGCCCTTGAGCTCTCAGTTAAGACTTGTAGCTGACTTCTCGCCTGCATGTGCTGCGGCCCCACCTTCCTCCATGCTCTGCCCCAGGTGGCTCAGTGCTGTCCTTGGAGGCACCTGGCTCTCCTGAGAGTTCGGGCCATCTGGCGACCCTGCACTTCAGCTCAAGAGAAGTTATGATTTTGTAGGTCGTCTGGCTTTTTCTTGGTGTCAGGTAGGAGTGATGCTCTCTCCACTTTCGACATCCTCAGCAGGCTTCCTTCTCGATGTGTTGACGAGTGGGCTACAAAATGCAGCATGTGCTCCCTGGAGGCGCCCTCAAGACTATCTACTGAAGTGTAAGCAGAAATCGTAGAACTTCTATTTCTTTCTGTTTTGTATCTCATCCTTAAAAAAAAAACTCCAGAGAATCAGACCTCTCTGGCAGGAAGTGAGCCCTCTCTGGAAGCGAATGGACTGAGGGGACACCCAGAGTGCTTGTCACCAGACATGGCATAGTGATGGTTCCTGACTCGGTCTCCTCCCCGTGAAGGGCCCAGAGCCCCATTGAACACCGGGCATACTGTCCTGGCCGGGTGTTTCCTTGTTGGCCTCCCCACAGGACTTTGAGGCAGGCAGGCAAAGGCCGGTGTCTTGTTCATCTCTGCATGTCAAGTGCCCATTCACAAGGGAGGGCAGAGGGCTCTGTGCCCAGTGGCTTAATATGCATCTGGTACCCACACCCCAGCCTCCCAACAGGAACCACTCTCAACTCCATTGTTGAATGAGGGGTAAACTGACGCCCCTGGAAGGCCCAAGAATGGCCCTGGCTTACATAACCCATCCCTTGTAAGCCTCGACCAACCAAAGCCTCCTGCCAACTGATCTGTGCTTGGTCAGCCTGCCTCCTCCCTCTGCCCCCCTACAAGGCAGGCTGGGGGAATGGGGAGAACCAGAAACCTCCCATTCACATCCCCCCAACCAGGGCTGCAAGGAGCAAAGACAGGGAGGTGCATCTGCCACGATCTTTATTTCTCAGGCTTCTCTAATCTGAGTGGGGCTTTTGGTTCTTGGGGTCCGACTTGGGCACATTTTCTTCTGGCTGGTCCTCGTCTGCCTGGCTCCCCTGGTGAAACGGGACTTTTATGAACTTTGCAGCAAGGCCCCCAATAGTTGACCCAGCGGAGGCCAGGAGGACGTTGGATGACATGGAGAGTCCAGCAGCCCCTGAGGAAGAGACAGAGGGTGGGCACAGGGAACCTTCAGTGGTCAGCAGCCTGGGCCCCTCAGGAGGCCCAGAGATCCTACCTGGATCCTTCCTCTAGGTCCTGACACCCCCAGGGCTCTGCTTTGGGCAAAGGATACTGGGGGCTGAGAAATAGAAGAGAGAGATGAATTCACAGGAAGTGAGAGACAGAGGAGAGTCAGACACAGACCCCAAGAGCTACAGGGTCCCTCACTTTACACAGGAAGCTAGGAGGCTCAGAGAGGGGAGGGGTCCTGCCTAGGCCACCCAGCTGTCAGATTTGGGTAGGGCTGGATCCAGAGCTCTGGGCTCCTTCCCTTCTTCTCCCTTCAGAACCCCTCATGCCTCCACTCCCACCCCAAACCTCACTCAGAAGGAGCCAGAGAGAAGACAGTTAGGGAGAAACCGAGGACCAGGGATGTTGAGGACCCTGGAACTGGAGGGAGGGGCCAGGCCCTCCCTCAGGCTTAGCCTCTGGGCTGAATCCTCTCCTGGCTCTGGCCTCCTCTCCCTCCTCCTCCTGCTGGGGACACTCACCCACGGACTGCAGAGTGGCCACCAGGCTGCCGGCTGCAACGCCACCCCCGTTGGCGATGGCGGCCGCGGACATCATCTTGGCTGCTATGGAGGAGGCGACGATTCCTGCCCCCGTGAAGCCCATGGCGCCCAGCACCACGGGCACAGCTGCCACGGCCACAACTGCAGGGAAGAGGAGCTTTGGGGTCGGCTCCATGAGAGGGACTCCCCAGATCTCCCTGACATCTTCCTGGGGGATGAAGTGGGGAGTCTGCTTTGCTCTTGTGAGAGTCATGGGGCAGGAATGGGGGCCTGAGGCAAAGGAAGGCTGTAGATGTGGAAACAAGCGAGGGGACGGGCTCACAGGAGAACCTGGATCCCAGTTCTGTTTGTGCCTCTTTTTTGCTGTGAGCCTGGGCCTCCTTTGCTCACCCACCCTTCCTGGGCCTCAGTTCCCCTTGTGTAACGTAAATTAGATCGAAACATGCAGTGGTCTTCAAACTTCTCCTTTTGGCTAGGAAATTACTCTCTCCCCCCAAGCACAAGGTCAACAGAAGATACATCAGAGCTGCTCTTCTGAAGAGGTGATGGGGTGGGGTCTTCTGCCCTCTGCCCCTGAGGGCCCTGTAGCACTGTGTGGGGGTCTCCCCAGGGCTCCTTTATATCTACAGAGCAGTTTAGTCATAGAACTTTCCACAATGATGGAAATGTTCTGTATCTGCACCATCCAATATGGTAGCCACATGTGCTATTGAGCACTTGAGATGTGGCTAGTGTGACATAAACATTTTTATTTTCTTTAATTCTGGCCACCATATTGGAGGACGCTGGCCTAGGGCACAGGTGGAACCCTCTGCGTTCGCTGCACGAGGTGCCTGGGTTTGTAATAAGTTCTGAGGAACCAGACACAGCTCAGCTTACACATTCCCTACAGAGCTCTGGATGACCTCACTGGCCCTGCTTTCTAGGGGAGGAATCGTGGGCTCAGACAGATCACTGGCTCACCCAGGATCGCATGGTTTGCACTTGGGAGAAGCTGAGGGTAGATCTGGGATGCTGTTTATGGCTTTGCTTTGGTTCCTGTGCTCCAAGGTTCTTGTCACCCTGAGTATCCCACTGCTATCCCCTCCCTACTCCACCCCTCCCCACCCACATCTTGGGGCTTGAGGGAATTCTGGGCTTGGTCAAGCCCAGTTTCTCCCAGAGACCCAGGGCCAGAGGCAGATGGGGGCCTCAGCTCCTTCCTCAAGAGACTCACCTCCTCCGATCACAGCTCCAGCAGCAACCTTGGCTGGAGACAAAAGGAACATCTGTGAGTGCCTCGCACTGGCCTCTCCTGCATTCCTGGATGCTGCCTATGGTGGGGGAGGGCTCTATGGACTTGGAACCACAGGAGAGAATGGCCTCTGCCTGGCCTCCTTCTGCTTTTTCAGGGAAGTCTGAGTTACTGAGAATGCAGAGGTGGATGGAGGATGTCCCGGCTCTGTGATGCTCCAGATGGGGAAAGGCCCCTGCCTTCACAAAGCTCCATGCTGCTCTTAATGCAAATACACTCAGTATCTTTTTCTCAAAAATACAAAAATAGCATCATGGTGGAGTGAGCCTTCCCAGTAATCTCTCCCCTCCACCATACAATGAAAAAGACATTCATAGTCCAACAGAGGACATCCAAACACAACACAAAAGAGGTCTGAGAGACCCACGCAGCCATACAATGGAGGTCAGAGAGGCTGGAGCCCCGTCTTGGAGGAGGTGGAATGGGGTAGGAGAAAACTTCGCTCCCTCCCCATAAGACTGCAATCTGGGACCATGCAGCCTCTGAGAGGGAAGGAAAGGGGGAGGGGAAGACTGTTTGTGGGAAGATCAAAGATCCCCAAGGTCCCTCACAGCCTAGGGGAAAGCCCCTACCGAGGTGAAAGCTAACATGGGGGTGACCTCAACAAGCCAACACCCCAGGAGAGCAGACAGGGAGGGCAGAGCAAGCAAACCCTGAGAGCACACAGGAGAAAGTGGCCCTCCCCCACCCACCCAGCGCTGGCTCCAGTGCCTGGAGTTCAGTGGAAGCAGAGAGCTCAGAATACGTGGCTCTTGACCCCCTAGCCAGTGGCAATAGGTGGTAACTGAGACCAAATAATACCACGATGTGCAAAAATAGAGCCACACCCTTTAGCAGTATCAAAAATTATATTAAATCTCCAGACCAGAGAGAAAATGAGAAGTACCCAGAAATCAGTCCTGAGGACACAGAAATATATAATCTAAATGACAGAGAATTCAAAATAGCTATCATCAAAAAACTCAATGACTTAAAAGAGAATGTAGAGAAACAACTCAACAAGTTCAGGAGCTACTTCACAAAAGAGATTGAAACTATAAAGAAGAATCAATCAGACACATTGGAGGTGAAAGACACAACAGAAGACAGAAAACAAAATATGGATTCCCTGAACGGTCTAGCAGACATCATAGAGGAGCCAATCAGCATAACCAAGGATAGACATGTTGAAATGCTCCAGATAGACGAGGAGAGGGAACTAAGACTAAAAAGAAAGTCTCCGAGAAATATCCTACTCAATTAGGAAATGCAACATAAGAATTATAGGTATTTCAGAGGGAGAAGAGAAGGAGAATGGAGCAGAAAGCTTGTTCAAAGAAATAATAGCAGAGAACGTCCTAAACCTGGGGAAAGAGATGGAAATCCTTTTGGAAGAGGATGCAAGATCTCCTAAATATGTCAATGTAAAAAGACCTACTGCAAGGCATATAGTAGTGAAATTGGCAAAACTGAATGACAAAGAAAAAATACTAAAGGCAGCAAGGCAGAAGAAAATAACCTACAAAGGAACCCCTATCAGGCTTTCAGCGGATTTCTCTGCAGAAACCTTAGAGGCTACAAGAGATTGAAATGACATATTCAAATCTTTGAAGGACAAAAACTTTCATCCAAGAATACTCTGTTCAGTGAAAATATCCTTCAGATATGATGGAGAAATAAAACCTTTCCCAGATAAACAAAAGCTAAGTAAGTTCATAGCCACAAGACCCACCCCCATGAGAAATCCTCAAGATGGCCCTCATACCTGGAAAAAAAATGAGAACGAATGATTTCCTGAAGGCCAGGTTCTGTTCCATTGATCTGTGTGCCTGTTTTGTACCAGTACCATGCTGTTTTGATCACTATGGCTTTGTAGTACATTTTGAAGTCAGGGGTTGTGATACCTCCAGCTTTGTTCTTTTTTCTCAGGATTGCCTTAGCAATTCGGGGTCTTAGGTTGCCCCATATGAATTTTAGGATTCTTTGTTCTATTTCTGTGAAGAATGTCATTGGGATTCTGATTGGGATTGCATTGAATCTGTAGATGGCTTTGGGTAGTATGGACATTTTAACTGTGTTTATTCTTCCAGTCCCTGAGCACGGAATCTCTTTCCATCTCTTCGTGTCATTATCAATTTCTTTCAGTGATGTCTCACAGTTTTCATTGTATAAGTCCTTCACCTCCTTGGTTAAATTTATTCCTAGGTACTTTATTCTTTTAGTTGTGATTGTAAATGGAATTGTATTCTTGAGTTCTCTTTCTGTAAGTTTGTTATTAGAGTATAGAAAAGCAACTGATTTTTGTCAGTTTATTTTGTACCCTGCAACTTTACTTGAAGACATTACGCTAAATGAAATCAGCCAGTCATAAAAAGATAAATACTGCATGATTCCCCTTACATGAGGTTCCTAGAGTAGTCAAATTCATAGAAACAGGAAGTTGAATGGTTGCCAGGAGCTGGGAGGAGGAAGGAATGAGGAGTCAATGTGTAACATGAACAGAGTCTTTCAGTTTTGCGAAATGAAAAGAGTTCTGGAGATGGGTTGCATGACAATGCCAATATACTTAACACTATTGAACTGTACACTTAAAAATGATTAAATTCGTAAATTTTATGTGACATGTATCTTGCATGATTAAAAAAAACAGAGTGCACTTTTTGCTGCCCTGCCCCTGGCGGGCCACACCTTAGGAGTGAGACTGCTCTGCAAGGGTGTCTCCTGGGAGAAGGACATTAATGACCAGGCCATAAGGCATCAAGGGAGGAGGATAACTGGGGAAATGAAACTTACTCATGCCCTGTGTGCCATGGGGCTAACAGGTCAGCGCACTAGCAGTGGCCTTTGGGAAATATCTGAGCCTGAGCTTATGCCTGCTGGCTGACCAGGGTCCTGAGCAGCAGACGCTTGTGAAGAACCTAAGGCCAGTATGAAGGGTCTCTCTGCCACCTCACTGTACATGACCTGGCTCTGGGAGACCCCTGAGAGTGACCTAATCCCACCTCTGCACTTAGAAACAAATCAATAAGGCCCAGAGAGGGCATGTGACTGGCTCTGGGTCACTCAGCAAGTCAGCAGCAGAGCCAAGACCTGAAGCACAGTTCCTCTGATTCTGGAGCATCATTTACTTCATCTCCCATGTACACTGTGTCCTATTTCTGACAGTGTGGGTGTAGTAGAGATTCCATCAGGGACGTGTGCCTTAATACTGACAACTTAGAAGGTTGAGCTGAGCAGTAGGGGTGGGGTAAGGTCTGGTGGATTGGTGCCCAGGGCCCAGTTACCTGCAGTGGAGGAGAATTTCCTGCCTTTATCCTTGGGTGGGTCTGTAGGGTCAGAGTCAGAGTCCGGGTCAGAGCCAGAGTCCGAGTCAGATCCATCCGGCCCCTGCGGTGGCCCCCCAGGAGAACCCGCTGAGGCCTCAACCACGTTGGATGACTGGGAAGGTTTCTCCTCCTCTGGAAAAGGAGAGGTGGAGGCCACAATGGGGTGGGCAGCTGTGGGACTGGAGGCCCCAGGCTCCTGAGGAGAGCATGAGGCCCAGAGGCCCCACACGACGCTCCCCCCCTGCCATTTCCTGAAGCTCCCAAGAATTTTGATGCGGGGAGGGGACCTCAGCGGCAGCTGCACTGAGAGGTGACGGGAACGCTTGGAGGTGAACCCAAGGAGAAGACAGAGAAAGGGAGACCTGGCCACCAACCGAGAGCTCGCAGGTCCCTCACTTCACAGAGGGGGAGGCTGAGGCCCAGGAGGGAAGAGACTTGCTCAGACACCGTGTACCTCAGGGGCAGCTCCAGGCCAGAACCCAGAGCCTGTCTGCCCCAGGCCACACATTCCAAGCCCTGGGCCCCCTCACCCTCCAGGGCGTCCCCAAGGGCACTCACCATCCAACTGAAACTCCTGCAGAAGGGGGTCAGCAGCAACTCCTTCCCTGTTTTCTATGGCTTTAGCTGACATCTCGGTGGCAGTGTGGGGACACCACGTGCAGAGCCTACGGCCACCACTGTCTTTCCCAGAAACAGAGTATGAAAACCGAAAGTGCCCTGCCTGGTTTGTGATGGACTGGGGAGGGGACAGAGCACCTCTCTGTTGCCCTGAGCCCTGCCCTCCATCCTATGGCAGTCTGTGGGCCACTTCCAGCATGCCCCCCAAATCTGCACTGACCGCTGCTTTTAAAGTTAGTGACTTTGCTTGGCTCCCTGATCTTCAGGGTTCTGTTCAACTCTAATGTCCCATCTCTGTCCCCTGCCCTCGCCCCCCCACCCAGCCTAAGTCTTAGGGCTTGAGAGTGACCTGGGTTGGGACACACTGGTTTCTCTCAAAGACTCAGAGGAAAGGCTGGCCCAAGCCCCCTCCTGGCACATACTCACCTCGGCCCACAACAGCTTGGATGGAGGCAAAGAGGGGTGCCTGCCCCCACCCCTTCCCCACTTCCCAGGCCCCACCTACCTTGGGAGGTAACTGCCTGAGGATGCACAGCAGTGTCTGAAGTCCTGTGTGGAGAGGCTGCTAAGGACTCCAGCCAGCTAAATAGTTCCAGCCTGGGTGAAGTTCAACCCCACAAGCCTCTCATCCGGGGCTTGGTGCCAGTTAGACCTCACCTTTGCCCTGCTGACACAAGGATGGAATGAGTGTGGGCTGGTCTTCTTCAGGATAGCCCAATTCCAACATGTTCCAGAGTCAGGAGCATTACTTTCCCTCTCAAAATCCCCTTCTTGGATATGTAAGAAACGCATAGTCCTCCTTTTCATTACACTTGGACTGCATATCTTATGAACTTCATTTTTCATGAGATTACCTCTCCTGGCTCCCCCAAGATGTACAAATTTACAATACAAAATATTTAAAATTCTCCAACAAAAGGCACAGAGCCCTAATCCCGTATCTATAATAACCAGGGAGGACACATGGGTTGCTGGTTAACAGCATGATCTCTGACCAGTGGCCTGGGTTGGAATCCTTACTAGTTGTGACCTTGGGCAAGTTCATTAACGTTGATGCGCCTTAGCTTGATGACACACAGGCAGTCAGAAAATACACCTATTGTGACATTTACTTGGTTCTGTCCCACACCCGTAGTGGAATAAGTCTCATGAAAGTATAGATTTGCCTGTGTTTTTCTCTTGGGTCAGTATTCAGGAGCTCAGTAAATATGTTTTTGGGAGGTTTTTTTGGTGAGGAAGAGTGGCCCTGAGCTAACATCTGTTGCTAATCTTCCTCTTTTTTTTCTCCCCAAAGCCCCAGTATATAGCTGTATATCCTAGTTGTAGGTCATTCTAGTCCTTCTATATGGGATGCCACCACAGCACGGCTTGATGAGTGCTGTACAGGTCTGCACCCAGGATGCCGACTGGTGAACCCCAGGCCGCCGAAACAGAGTGCACAAACTTAACCACTGGGCCACGGGGCTGGCCCCAGTAAATACGTTTTGAATGAAAGAAAGAATAAGGAGAAGAAAGAGGAAAGTGAGAATCGCAGTGTGAAGCTGGGGAAGAAGGGAAGGGCAGGAAATGAACAAAGTGGCAGAATTAGGGGCAAGAGAGGCCAATGCTTGGGATATCCTTGAACGTTGAAGGCAATGAGGTTTTGCCCCTGGTGCCAGATGAGATGAGGCAGCCAGACCAGGGCCCTGCCCGCCCCGCAGCCCCCAGCCTCATTTTGCTTTGGAACAACAACCCAAACAGTTCAGCCACAACTGCTCCAGTTTGTCTAGGATCCTGCCTGAGCACCATCCCTGGGACAAGTCGGGGAGAGGTTTCCAGAGCTAGGTTGTGGGACCTCCTCTTCTCTATCAGTTGGTATCGACTCTCCCTCGTGGAAGAGTGCAAGGCATTGTCAACGCAAATAATCCATAACCAACCTATAAATCAAAATTAGGATGAGTTTATTATGAGCTAGAGTCAGGATTATAACCCAGGAAGGCCTTAGAAGGTGTTCCAGAGAAGCATGGGTTTCAGTAGTCTTACATCTTTTTAGAACAAAGAAGATACATTAAACACACCCAGGACACATTTTCAAAGAGGTATTCAGTTGCAAATTAGCAGGTCAACATGACCATGATGTCAGGAAAGGGACTAACCCAGGCATTACCAACAGGGTGTAGGAGGGAGGGCAAGGATGCCTTCTTTATCTGGAGAGAGATTCCTTACTTTCATCTGATTTTGGATTCGCCAAGCTTCCATGATCACTGTGAGCCAGCTCCTCAAAATAAATCTCTCACTCTATGTATACATATCCTGTTGGTTCTATTTCTCTGGACAGCCCTAACTAATACGGATGCTTTTGTCAGTTTTTCAGAGGTCTCCAGAGAATCTTCACCGTGCACCATTTTGACCTCTCAAGATGGTCCCCAAGTCTTACGTCAGGGATCCAACTTCTAGTCTCTCTCTGGTGAGGTCCCCTTTCTCACCAAACAGCCCTGGTAGGAGAGGTTCTGTCAAGACAACCCCCCAACCCTCCAAGGCGTGTAACTAGCCCACAGAGATATCAACTCTGATATCAGTTTCCCCACATTAAACCCAGCATATATGGGGTTAAAACTAAAACACTCATTCCCTGCTTACTCTCTGGCTTCCTGGCTCCAGAATCCACTATCCTCCATGGAGACAGACACTGTCAAGGACAAGCACCCGGACTATCTCCTCCCACAAAGAGATATGGGTTGGTGGGAAAGCTGCTGACCAGGAAGGTCATGAGCTCCCTCTTGTCTGCAAGTGTCTCAAGGCCAAAGACAGGCTGGTGGGAAAGCTCCGACCAGCAAGGCCATATGCTCCCCCTCCCCTACCTAAAACCCCAAATAAAAACCCTTCCTTTTAGCTTTTCGGGGAGTTTGGGATTTCAGCGTTAGCTGCCCTCTCTCCTTGCTCAGCGCTGTGCAAAAATAAAATTCCTACTTTCTTTCACCACACCCAGTGTCAGAGACTGGCTTGCTGTGCAACGGGTGAGCGAACTCACTTCAGGTTCGGCAACAACAGGGGACAGGAATCTTTGTCCTGCCACGGAGGGACATGCAGCCTTCCTCCTCACTCTGCCATCAGAGACAGCTCCAGTCTCTCATAATCAGATTTTTTTTTTGAGGAAGATTAGCCCTGAGCTAACCTCTGCCGCCAATCCTCCTCTTTTTGCTGAGGAAGACTGGCCCTGAACTAACATCCATGCCCATCTTCCTCAACTTTATACTGGGACACCTGCCACAGCATGGAAGCCTGTGCCATGTCTGCACCTGGGATCTGAACTGTCAAACCCCAGCCTCTGAGAAGCGGAACCTGCGAACTTAACCACTGTGCCACCGGCAGGCCCCACATCATCAGATTTTTTGAGGCACCACTTAGGCACAGGCTCTATGCCACCCACACTCTTGGGGACACACTGGCAAGTTCCCCCAAGTAATGAATTAAGCTCTGTCCCATGGTGGCTCCACAGGGGGTGGAGAGGCTTGCCTGACCTCAGCTTGGTGAATTCTCCCATTGTCCTTTAGGACTTCCCAAGGTCACCAGACACATAGACAGTGTATGGGAAAGGTTTCCCAGATGGTCCGGTGATACCCACATGGAAAAGGTGATTATCTATCGTGAAGCTGATTTCTCTGCATATGACAAAGGAGCCAGTTTAGCCTGGTTATTAAAGCATGGCCTTTGGAGTCAGGCCAACCTACCCCAACCATCAGTGAACAACAGACGAGGCACGAAAACACTGGGGAAAATAGCACCTCCAATACAGCATTTAGCATAAATGCTAAAATGTTTGCAGGGCTCCAGGCACATAGTAGGTACCCAATAAGCGTATAGCCACTGCACTGAAAGTAGAACCAAGAAAACTTACGCTCCGGCGCGTGAGCGGCCGCAGAGTCCTTGCGGATGGAGTAGACCCGGACTGCTTCCTAACCCCGGAAGAGGCCCCGCGCGACCGAGACCCGCTTGCCACGTCTCCGCGCTCCCGCACGCGCACTGCCAAGGTCTGCAATCCCGCGCGGCAGCGAATCAGGTCGCGGCGTCTAGGGCGGGGGCGGGACTTCCTGCCGCAGCGCGCACGCATGCGTGAATGCAAGCCCCGCCCCGGAACTGCGGGCTGCGCTGCGGTTAAGGTGCCGCGGCCGTGTCTGAGGCGGTTGGCCGGCGGCCCCACGCGGTGAGTGCCGGAGCTGGAGCGGTGCTCGGGCCGGCGCCAGCGGGGAGAGGGGCGGGCTCCCGGGCTCCCGTTGCGGGCCTCTCCAGCCCGCGAGTTCTCGGGTCGCAGTCAGGCAGCCTGCCGGACCCCGCGCCGGGGCCGGGTGTGTGGGCGTCCTGGTCCGGCGTCCTCGGCTTTCGCGCCTCGTGCGCCCCTTCGGGCCTGAGGCGAGGCGCGAGCGGCGGTCCGGGAGCGGGCGCCGCGAGGAGGGACCCCACTCGCTCGTCAGATCGCACCCCGCGTCCCGGCCGGGTGTGCGCGACCGCTCCCGCTCAGGCTTGAGGCCGGCCTCTTGGTGGTCGTGGCGCCCGCGGGGCGGTGAGCGAGCCTCCTTGCAACTGAGGTGCTCACCTCAGGAGGCGCCATGAGCGGTTTTGGACATGCGTCACCTTTTTGTACCCGCGTAACGAACCCACGAGACGGACGGCCTCAGAGTCGCCCCTTTTACCGACGGGGAAACTGAGGCTCACGGAGATCAGTGCGTGCGCCGCCGGCCCGGAGCTGGCGAGCGGTGGCTCCGGATTGGAACCGGGGTTTGCTTTGGCGTTTTCCCCGGTATCTGTTATTTTCTTGCCCTTGCTGAAAAGGGAGAACGTGGGTCGAGGGCCGTGCGAATGGTTTTTAAGTCACTTAAAGCGTCATGGAAAAGCTGGCTGGGCTTTAAGCCGGACGGCAAAGGCCGGGATGGTGGGACGGGCATTAAAGCTGCCCACTCGGCCCGCCCCCCCCCCCAACCCCAGATTCTCATCCTGCCTTCCACATGGCTTGGGTGGCGGGCCTTATCCTCCGTGCGTTAAATGGTTCTGTCCTTTGCACGGGACGTGTGTGGCTTGGGTGTTATTAGGCCCCTCCCCCTTCTGGAAGAGGAGGACCCTGAGGTTCCGAGGGGTGTGAGCAGGACTGGCCGGGGGCTCATAGAGGTTAAGTGTGGGGTCTGGAATCCAAGCCAGATCTCTGCCTTCTACCCTGGCCCCATCTCTGTGTCCCCTCTGTTCCGGGCCAGCTGCCTGCTCCGTGCGTGTGTCTGTCTGTCTGTCTGTCTTTCCCTCCTTGACCGTCTCCAGCGGGGAGCTCACCTCTTTGCAGGGCCGGACACTCTGTAGGCCGCCTGGAAGAGGTTTGCGGCCTCAAAGTCCCCCGCTTCCCTTTTGCCAACCTCCCGGAACGTTTCTCTCCTTTTCGTTTCAGCAGCCATGAAGTTGAAGGAGAAGTCGTCGAGGCCAAAGTCGCAGAGCTATGGCAAATTTCAGACGAAGGGAATCAAAGTTGTGGGGAAATGGAAGCAGGTGGAGATTGACCCAAATATGTTTGCAGACGGGCAGATGGATGACTTGGTGTGCTTTGAGGAACTGACAGATTACCGGTTGGTTTCTGCCGCCAAGAATTCCTCCAGCCTCTTCTCAAAGGAGCCTGGGAAGAGAAAGGCACAAGCTCTTTCCGAAGGAGAGGAGGAAGCAGAGGCTAGCTGCTCAAAGAAAAAGATGAAGTTGAAGAAGGGTAAAGATGTGGAAACGGAAGGAACCAGTACCCAGGAAGAGTGTGAAGTCAAAGATGCCGAGCCAGAGGCCCAGGGAGACGGCACAGGTTGTCCCGATCCAGAGGTAGGGGAGATGGCATCAGAAAGCCCGGCCCAGACTATTCCGAAAAAGAAGAAAAAGAAAGGAAAAAAAAAATTGGAGGCTTCCCAAGGTACTACTCCAAAGGGGCCCAAAAAAGCGAAGACGTGGATGCCTGAAATGCGTGACCAGAAGGCAGACGTATCAGCTTGGAAGGACCTGTTTGTACCCAAGCCGGTTCTCCGAGCACTCAGTTTTCTGGGCTTCTCTGCACCCACCCCAATCCAGGCCCTGACCTTGGCACCTGCCATCCGTGACAAACTGGACATCCTTGGGGCTGCTGAGACAGGTAAGGGCTCCTTATCTGGCCAGGGCTAGATTGCTTCTGGACGAGCCTGTGGCTGCTCACAGGCCGGGTGTCTGGGAAAGGGGGCAGTGCTGGGAACATAACTATAGAAGCAATGTTGAGTGCCGTGTTGAAGCTAGCCAGCTCTCGGTTGGAATGTGTCACTTCCTGGTTGGTGCCCTAGGCAGGTCACTTCATCTCCAAGCCCTGTCGTCTCCCTTATAAAATGGGGATAACAGCAGTCCCTGCTTTTGCTATGTGGGTTACCTGAAAATGCTGCCGTAAACTGAAGTTTACAATTCAGTGCATTGTAAGTCATCTGCACAGGGTTGTTTCCTATTCTTGAGCCTTTTCTGAATGGCTCAGAGGGCTGAGGTAGGGCTGAGATCAGCCCTCTGGAGAGGTGGGTCTTCGTCAGTGTGAGGAAGAGGTGTCTAATTCCCAACAGCTGCGCGGAGGTAAAAGGGCCGCTCTGGGAGTTGGTGAGCTTATTGTCATTGGAACGATTTGAGTGCGTGGTAGGTCACCGTTGGGTGGATTTTGTAGGCAGATTTGGGCATGAGGTGACTGTTGGGACTAGGCATTGTTTCAGGTTCCCTCGTTCCCTGGGCCTTCTAAGACTGAAGCAGTGACAGGTTGACTCACCCGGGTGGGCCAAACTGCTGCCGGGGGGAGGAGCTTGGCCTGCTTGGAACTGAGTCCAGCCAGAGCAGCAGCAGATACAGAGACACAGAGAGAGAAATACATATGTGATGTGAGCCACATAGGTAATTTTAAATTTCCTAGGAGCCATGTTAAAAAGAGGTAAAAAGAAACAGGTGAAAATTAATTTAACAATGTACTTAACTAATTATATAAAAATATTGTAATAGGTGATTAATGCAAAGTTATTAATGAGATATTTTACATTCTTTTTATACTAAGTTTTCAAACTCTGATGTGTGTGTTGAACTTGCAGCACATCTCCGTTTACGGTAACCACATTTTAAGTGCTCAGCAGCCATACGTGGCTAGTGGCTATTACATTTTATTGCATTGGACTAGACCATCTACACACTTTGTGCCTTGGGTTTCTGGAAGGGTGGTCGGAAAACTTGGAGTGAAGTCCTGTATGAGAGTCACGTGGATGGAAGGGCGAAGAAACTCAGCAAAGGGGAATGGAGATAATGATAATAACTTAGAACCTTTACTTAGCGTTGAAATCGCACTGTGCACTGTGTTAAGTGCATTACTCTTCCCGTCCTACTGATGAGCAAACTGTCCTCGCAGAGGATAGCCAGTGTCCCTAAAACTGCACAGCGGTAGTTAGTAGAGGCTGGATTCTAGACGAGGCCGCTGTGCTGTTGTTATTCTGCTGCGCTGCTTTGGTGTATGCAGAGGCCTGGAAGTCGGTTTCTGGAAGGCAGAGGCAAGGCTGTGAGAGCCAGTGTGGCTAGAGCCTGACAGTTGCCTTCATACCACAGCTGCTATCGGCTGTCCCCCTGGAATGCTGTCAGTCTGCAGGTCCAAGATTCAGAAAGGCTTTTGGGGCTGTGGACAAAGTGCTGCCCATGCAGACAGTGAATATATCCATCACACCCAAAGGTGCTTTGGGCCTATTTGAAATCCCTCCTTTCCTGGGCCTCCCTCCTTGTTCATCCCCAGGCAACCTTTGATAGGCTTTCTACGACTATAGATTAGTTTGCATTTTCCAGGATTTTATATAATGGAATCATACAATATGTACTTTTGGGGGGGATGTCTGCTCTTTGACTCAGTGTACTTTGAAATTCAACCATGTTATTGCAAGTACCAATAGTTCATTCCTTTTATTGATGAGTAGTATTCCAGTGTATGGATATGGCACAATTTGTTTATCCATCTATTGATGGATATTTCTGTTCGCTCTGGTTTTTGTCTCTTACAAATAAAACTATCATAAATATTGGTGGATCAGTCATTGCATGGATATGTGCTTTAAGTTCTGTTGGGTAAATAAATACCTAGGTGTTCAGTGGTTAGGTCTTAAAGTAATTGTAACTTTTTAGGAGCTTTCCAAAGTGATTATACCGTTTTACATACCCACCAGGTTATGAGAGTTGGAATTGGTCCATGTCTTTGCCAATATTTAGTATCATCAGTCTCTAATTTTATTTTAGACTTTTAACATTTAGACTTAAAATTCCTTGTGACTTTAGTTGGCATTTCCCTAGTGACTAGTTGAGCATCTTTTCAAGTGCCTGTTTGTCATCCACGTTATCTTTGGTGATGTCTGTTCAATTCTTTTGCCCATTTTTTAACTGGGTGGTGGTTTTCCTATTATTGAGTTAATTATATATTCTAGATACACATCCTTTATCAGCTATGCAATTTGCAGTCTTTTTCTCCCAGTCTGTAGCTTGTCTTTTCATTCTCTTTACAGTCTTTTTAAAGAGCAGAAGTTCTTTTTTTGATGAAGTTCAAATTATCACTTTTTGTTTTACAGATGTGCTTATCTAAGAACCTTTTGCCTAACCCAAAATCACAAAAATTTTCTCCTAGGTTTTTTCCTAGAAGTGTTAGTAGTTTTAGGTTTTATGTTTCAGTCCGTGATACTTATTGGGTTAACTTTTGTTTATGTTGAGAAGTATGGGTCAAAGTTTTTCTGTTTTTTGTTTTTGCATATGGATGTCTAATTATTCTAACACCATTTGCTGAAAAACTGTCCTTTCTCCACTGAATTGCCTTTGCATGTTTTCTGAGACTCAGTGAGCATATAGGTGAGGGTCTGTGTATCTCTTTCTGGAGTCTTTCCATTGATCTACTTGCCTATCTTTGCACTAATAGTTAACTCTCTTGGATACAGTAGCTTTAGAATAAGTCTTGAAATCAGGTAGCGTAAGTCCCCCACTTTCTTCTTTTTAGAAGTTAGTTTGGCTATTCTAGGCCCTTCGCGTTTATGAATTTTAAAGTCAGCTTGTCATTTTCTACAAAAAAAGCCAGCTGGTATTTGGTTTGGGATTACATTGATTATATAGCAAACTGAGGACAAATGACCTCTGACAACATAGAATTTTCTAATCCACGAATGTGGTATATCTTTCTATATTTTTTTAGGTCTTTAATTTTTCTTAGCAGTGTTTTGTAGTTTTCAGTGTATGCACGTGTATTCTTAGATTTATCCTTAAGTATTTCATATTTTTTGATGCTATTGTAAATAGTAATTTAAATTTTTCTATTTCTGAATGTTGCTAATAAATAAAATATGATGGATTTGTATATCGATTTTGTATCTTGCAACTTGTTACCAACAAGTAGTTTCTTGAAGATCATGTAGGATTTTCCATAAAGATGATGATATCATCTAGTCTTGATGCCTTTTGTTTATTTTTGTCTTATTGCACTGGCTAAAACCTCCAGTACAATTTTGAATTGAACTGATATTGTGGGCATCATTGCTTTGTTCCTGATCTTTGGGGGGTAAATTCAATCTTTCATCCTTAAGTATGATGCTAGTTGTAGATTTTTCATAAATGCCCTTTATCAGGTTGAGAAAATTCTTTTCTATTTCTAATTTGATGAAAGTTGTCATCAGAAATGGTTTTTGGGTTTTCCCCAACACTTTTCTGCATATACTGAGACATGTGTTTTTTCATTTTTAGTCTGTTGATAACAGTGATTTACATTACTTAATTTTCAAATACTAAACTAAACTTATATTTCTGGGATAAGTTGAACTTAGTCACAATGTATTATTGCATATATATTGTTGGATTTGATTTGCTAAAATTTTGTTGATTAAATTTTTGAATTTCTGTTCATGGGATATTGGTTTGTAGTTTTCTCATATTGTCTTTGGTTTGGAATCAGTTATGCAGGCCTCAGAATGACTTTTGAAGTATTTTCTTTAATTTTCTGAAAGAGTTTGTATAGATTTGGTATTTTCTTTCTTCCTTAAATGTTTGGTAGAATTCATCTGTGCTTGCACTTTTCTTTGTAGGATGGTTTTTAACTACAAAATCAATTGCTTTAATATATTAGAAATATGTGTGTTATTTTATTTTTGAGTGATAGTTTTCTACTTGCAGTTCAATTAGTTTTTGTTTTATGTATTTTGGAGCTGTATTATTAGATGCATAAATGTTTAGGACTGTTATATCCTTTAAGTGAATTCACTCCTTTCATTATGAAGTTGCTTTCTTTATCCCTAAAGTATTCTTTGTTCTAAAATTTCCTTTGTCTGCTATTAATGTAGATTTTCCTGCTGAATTTTGATTAATATTAGGATGATGTGTCTTTTTCCATACTTGTACTTTTGACCTGTTTTCTTGTAGGGAGCATATAATTGGGTCTTGCTGTTTAATCTGACAGTCTCTGTCTTTCATTTGTGGTGTTGAAGTCATTTACCTTTAATGTGATTATTGGTAATGGTTGGGTTTTAATCAGTTATTTTACTCTTTGTTTTCTTATTTCTCCCAGCTATTCCTTGTTCTCTTTTTCCTCTTCTACCTTCTTTTGGATTGAATATTTTTTTGTGATACCATTTTATCTCCTTTATTGTCTTAGTAGCTATAACTCTTCATTAAGTCCTTTTGGTGGTTGCTTTCGGGTTCACGTTATGTATCTTTTAATGTATCTTAGTCTACCTTCAAGTAATAATATACTACTTTACATATACAGTGGTCCCCCTTTATCTGTGCTTTCATTTTCCGTGGTTTCAGTTACCCACAGTCAACCTTGGTTCAAAAATATTAAATGGAAAATTCCAGGAAAAAACAATTCGAAAGTTTTAAATTGTGTGCCATTGTAAGTAGCATGATAAAATCTTGAGCCATCCCACTCTGTCCTGCCTTGATGTGAATCATCCCTTTGTCTTGCATATCCAGCATATCTATACTGTATATGCTACCTGCCCTTAGTCACTTAGTAGCCTTATCGGTTATCAGATCCATTATCATGATATCACAGTGCTTTGTGTTCAAGTAACCCTAATTTTACTTAGTAATGGCCCCAAAGTGGCATTAGTCTCTGACTGTGCCTAATTTCCGAATTAAACTTTATCATAGGTGTGTATGTATGGGAAAAAACACAGTATATACAGGGTTCGATAGTATCTGCCATTTCAGGCATCCTCTGGTGGTCTTGGAACGTATCCCCCGTGGATAAAGGAGGACTGCTGTAGTACAAGAACCTTACAAGAGTCTATTTCCATTTGTCCTTTGTGTTTTTTGTTTTATACTTAATATTTGTTAGAAATCCCAAAACAAATTATTGTTATTTTTGCATTAAATGATCAATTATTTTTTAAAAGAAATTTAAATAAGAAGAAGACATCTTTTATATTTATTCATGTTACCATTTCTGGTGTTCTTCATTCTTTTGTGTAGATCCAGATTTTCATCCAATATCATTTTTTTCTTCTACATGAAAGACTTCCTTTATTGTTTCTTGTAGTCCAGATCTGTTGATAAATTATTTCAGCTTTTGTATGCCTAAAAAAAATATTTCGCATTTGTTTTGAAAGAGATTTTTGCTGAGTGTAGAGTTCTAGATCGTCAGGTTTATTATTTTTTTTTGTCTTCAAATAAAGATGTTACACTGTCTTCTGGCTTTCATGGTTTCTGATGAAAAGTGCTGTTTTTCTTATCTGAGGTCTCATGGGTCTCTTTTCGCTCTTTTTTTCTTCTAGTACTTTATTTCCCTGTGGGTTATTTTTTTCCTAAGAGCTAGCTGCTCATTTTCCTTTGAAAATTATTTGTGAGAATTCTTTGAGGCCTATGATAAAGGTTTCTTCCTCCAGAGATCATTTATATGCTTCTGCTTGGGGCATTATATCTGTAGAACCACTTTCAGTTTGCAGCTTGAGGTTTTTTGTTTTGTTTGTTTTGACCACCTAGATGACATGAATTTTGCCTCCAAAAACATTCAACGACCAGTTTGAAAGTGTTCAAGCATAGACAAAAGTGTGGTATTTTAAAATTTTCTCAAAAACTAAGAAAATTATTTTTTTTACTCTCCTTCCCCACCAAAGAAAGGTCTTGGGAAGGTATTTATAGATTTCCATTCCCCACCTCCCTTTGTGGTGGTGTTCCTTCACAACAACAACAAAATACACAAAAAACTTGCCCATCTCTTAGGGTTTTCATTGCTTGGACATTTGTCTGTGGTTCATTATTGGTGACCTCAGGCCTCAATGCCAGTCTGCCAGACTTTTCTTCAGACTCCTAGTTACAGGTGCCCTGTGGTTGCAGTGCTGTAGGGGAACCTCTGCAGAGTGGACAAGCTTTGGGTTGGTCAGGGTGACACTTGACTATTTCAGGGTCCTTTATTCTGTGTGAAAAGTGTGTACATCTGCTGATTGACACTGTTTTGTTTGTTTGTTTTGTTCTACTTCTAAGGCAGTGGGAAAACTCTTGCTTTTGCCATCCCAATGATTCACGCAGTGCTCCAGTGGCAGGTGAAGAAGCAGCCTACCCCAGCTCTAAGTAACACAGGAGCAGCTCCTGGCGAGACCAGAACCGAGGCTGGAGCCGAGACTGGATCACTAAACAAAGGTGGAACTGAGTCTGGAGTTTTGCCTGATGAGATTGAAACTGAAGATGAAACACTGCCCAGTGAGGCTGGAGCGAAGGCTAGATCCAAAACTAGAGCTGCCGTCCCAGACCCGGTGTTGCCCCTCTGTGATGATGATGCCGGGGAAGGACCTTCTTCCCTGAGCAGAGAGAAACCCATCCCCGAAGAGGATGACGACGAAGAGGAAGAGCTTGATGAAGAGCAGACTGCAGAGTTAAAACAAGAATTGAGTAGCAAAATTGCCACCTGTAAAGCACATCCAAAGCATCCTCTGCTTGGACTGGTTCTGACTCCCACTCGAGAGCTAGCTGTCCAGGTCAAACAACACATTGATGCTGTGGCCAAGTTTACTGGTGAGATTTCGCTTCCATTTAATAAATATTTCCTGAGAGCATCCTGGATACTGGAGTGGCAAAGGTGAATGAACCGTGGCTCCTGCCTTCTACGGAAATCTGCCAGAGAATTAAGCCCTACAGAAAATTGTTTGAGCGATGCTTTCTCAGTTCTCCCAATGACACATAGCTAATGCCATTCTAGATGGATAGGAAATTAGTTAATTTATTGGTTACAATGGATGCTTAGGGTAGGGGTCCTCAAACTACCTGTTTTTGTAAATAAATGGCCACACTCACTTGTTTACATGTTGTCTATGGTTGCCTTTGTGCTACCCAGGCAGGGTGGAGTAGAGTTAGTAGTTGTAACAGAGACCGTTTAGCCTACAAGGCCAAAAATGTTTACTATTGTCCCTTTAAGAAAAAGTTTGCTGACCTCTGCCTTAGAGCATTAGAACTTAATTCTCTCAGGGAGTTCCTTTCGGTAAGGGCTGCACAGTGGGAATTTTCATTTTACAATAAAAGCAGCAGTTACTTACCAGGCTTCTAGTAAATGCGAGAACTTTGCTAAGCTCTTTGCCTTCAGGATCCTGTGTGTCCCTTCCACACTGGATACCTTGGGAAGTCCTCCACGAGAGAGGAGAACAGAATACTAGGCCTTAGAGGAGATTTAGACTAATTCTAATTGAAGGGAATGGGAAGGGCTTCCTAGGAGAGGTGTTCTCCTAGCTGCAGGTAACGTCATTTTTAGTATTGTGGTGCACCACTGCTCAGTTTTTCCAGAACTTTGGATGTAAGCATGCCTGGGTTCAAATCCAGCCCTTCTGTTGTGATTGAAGGGGAAAGAGTAGAAAGATTGAGTTTGGGGGAGTAGGCAAGGCCCAGATCATAGAAAATTTGGTAAGCCCTCTAGGAGTAGCACCAGCAGTCAGGCTAGGCCAGCTCTTTCAGCTCCCCCCCGAGATGGGAGCTGTGCCAGTGACTGATTGCATCTGCTAATCTGGGGGTGCCTGTGTCAGTAGTGAAAGAAAATAAACAGCCAGACTGAATGACAGTGTCCTTTATGTTTTGTGTACCATAGGAATTAAAACTGCTATTTTGGTTGGTGGAATGTCCACGCAGAAACAGCAGAGGATGCTGAACCGCCAGCCTGAGATTGTGGTTGCCACTCCAGGCCGCCTGTGGGAGCTAGTTAAAGAAAAGCACCCTCATTTGAGTAACCTTCGGCAGCTCAGGTGACAAATAGTACCTCCCCTTTCCCCTCACTCTCTGTTCTGAGGTGGGCCTGAGGTGACATGGGAGTGTGTGCAGTGCCTTCTCCCTGACACAAGGTGCCATGGTGTGATACCAGCCAGAACTTGGCCTTTAGAAAACCAAGCATGCATGAGGGAGATTAGTTGAGGCCCTGGGTGTGTGTGTGTCTGTGTTGAGGGTGGCGGTGGTGGTATGGTATGCTGTAAATGGCTCCTCTTACCTGCTACTAAAACCAGGATGGGGGTGTGTGTGTGTGTGTGTGTGTGTGTGTGTGTGTGTGTGTTGAAGGTGGAGGTGATGGTCGAGTGTGCTGTAAATGATACCTCTTACCTGCCACTAACCAGGATATGAGGGGGCCGGTATGTGTGTGTGTGGAGGGTGGGGGTGGTGGTAGAGTGTGCTGTAAATGACTCCTCTTACACTGCTAACCAAGATATGTGGGTCTGTCTGGATCTGCAGGTGCCTGGTGGTTGACGAGGCTGACCGGATGGTTGAGAAAGGCCACTTTGCTGAGCTCTCACAACTGCTAGAGATGCTCAGTGACTCCCAATACAACCCAAAGAGACAGACGCTTGTTTTTTCTGCCACACTCACCCTGGTACATCAAGCTCCTGCTCGAATCCTTCACAAGAAGCACACTAAGAAAATCGACAAAACTGCCAAACTTGACCTCCTCATGCAGAAGATTGGCCTGAGGGGCAAGCCAAAGGTCATTGACCTCACAAGAAATGAGGCCACGGTGGAGACGCTGACAGAGACCAAGATTCACTGTGAGACTGATGAGAAAGACTTATATCTGTACTACTTCCTGATGCAGTATCCAGGCCGCACCTTAGTGTTTGCCAATAGTATCTCCTGCATCAAACGCCTCTCTGGGCTCCTCAAAGTCCTGGATATCATGCCACTGACCCTCCATGCCTGCATGCACCAGAAGCAGAGGCTCAGAAACCTGGAGCAGTTTGCCCGTCTAGAAGAGTAAGTCAGGCCTGTCCCCAGAGGCCAACATCTAGCCATTGGGTCAAGGTTACCAGCGTGATGGAGAGATGGTAGGAAGCTACCTTCTGTGATGAGGGCCTTATCAGTAGACAATAGCCCTTTTTTGCACAGCATGATGCAGACTCACCATCATCTGGTGCATTTGGTTGCTGGTAAAGCCCAACAGAAACTTCTTAATAGTGAGTAATGGTGACAGTAATACCAACTGTTATTGAACACAATAGATTAAGGGCTGTGCTAGCATTTTAGCTACATTATCACATTCGTTCACTTCTAACATCCTTGAGAAGAAGGAAAATAGCTTCATGGTTAAGAGCACAGACTGCCTAAGATCAAATCCTAGCTGTGCCACTTCTGGCTGGTCACATTACTCTTTCAGTTTTCTCATAATTAGTATAATAATAGAAGCTACCTCAGAGGGTTGTTACAAGGATTAAATGAATTTGTGTAAAGTGTTTAGAACAATCGCTGGCACTTAGTATGTACTTGCTAAACGTTAGCTTTAATACCACTTGTCTTTATTATCATTATTCTCATTTTATAGGTGAAAAAAGTGAGGTTTAGAAATGTTATTCAGCTTGCCCAAGGTTTCTGAGCCTAGAAGTGGCAGAGCTGGGCCTCAGACAAGCCTGTCAGATCCTAGAGTTCATGCTGTACCCTGCCATGCTGTCATTGTCCTGCTTTGGGGCCAGAGTGATGCTCAGGCAGCAGGGTGCAGATTGTCAAGATGAAGATCTGGAAAGTTGAGGCCAACTCTAAATTGGCTTTTGCTCACAGTGTTTTGTCAGATTACAGGGTGATTAGTTTCTGTAACAAATATCTGGTTTACTTCTCTTTGAATGTTAGTAGGTAGAGTTAGTGGTTTACTGAATCAGGGGTTGGCAAACTGTGCCCACTCACTAACTAAATCCAGCTCACTGTCTGTTTTTATAAGTAAAGTTTTATTGGAACACACCTAGGCCTGTTGGTCTGTAGTCTGTGGCTGCTTTTGCATTGTAATGGCAGAGTTGAGTAGTTTCAACAGAGACGATCACCCCCAAAGCCAAAAACAATTTACTCTCTGGCCCTTTACCGAGAAAGTTTGCTGACCTTGACTCAGAGCAATGGTTTAATGTTTTATGAACTTTAGTTTGCATCATATTCCCAATCCCAAGCCCTACCTCAGAGAAACAGGGAGTGGGGACCCTGGAGGCCCAGAATCTTCAGTTTTTAAGACATAGCTCCAGTGCTTTTGACCTTCCTTGAACTACACGTACATGAAGAAACATCACCCAACATGTTATCAAGTGCTTACCGTGAGCCAGGCACTGTTCTAGGGGCTGGTAATAGAACAGTGAATAATGCAAAGTCCTTGTTCTCATGGAGCTGACATTCCAGTGGAGGGAGATAATAAATTGGGAAGTTTGTCATGCGGTCCTAAGTGCTGAGAAGTAAAGTTGTGCAGGGAGTTGTGCAGACTGTGAGTGTGTGGTCAGGGAGGCTTGTCTGAGAAGGTGAGATGTGAGCAGAGAGTGGAAGAAAGTAAGGAAATGTATCTGAGGAAGACCTTTTAAGGCCTAAGAGGAGGCAAGTGCAAAGGCTTGGAGGCAAGGGCATATTCAGCATGTTTGAGGAAGAGCAAGGAGAGCAAGAATGTCTGTGTGATTGGAGGGAAGTAAGTGGGAGGCTGTAGAGCAGATCACTGACCTAGAATGTGTATGGCCTCATTTAATTCACTTGAGCTGGTCATTTATTATTGCAGAGTGAGGCTTATTGATTGTGGTCATTGAGACCAGTTTGGATCCTAGCTTCACAACTGAATAGTTGTCTGTGTACCTTGGAAAGTTAATCTCTCTGAGCCTCAGTTTTTTCATCTGTGAAAGGGACATAATAGTATTATTTTGTAGAGTATTTGTAAGAATTGTAGTGTGTTAGAGTACTGAGTAGGTTGTAAGAGTTTATTAATGATAGCTACTAGTTATTGTTAATGAGCTTTCTCTCTCCACCAGTTGTGTTCTCCTGGCAACAGATGTGGCAGCTCGGGGCCTGGATATACCTAAAGTCCAGCATGTCATCCATTACCAGGTAGGGGCATCAGGGAATGTGTAGGCATCTCCTAGCATTGAATGGGGAATTTTTACAGCAAAGGTTGGGGGAGGGAGGAAGGAGGAATTGTTGGTCCCAAGGCCTCATGCAACAGAGTGTACCACTGGCATCTAGTGACAAACCAGCTTCTGCCACTTTTGGAACACTGTGGTGAGATTTATTTTGAAAACTTCTTGGCATTGTCTGATGCCAGATAGCCCCTCTCTCTTTGACTTGGGCAAACTACCTGATATTGGCAGGTTAGAGTCTTAGTTTCTTCCATGAAGTGAGTATAAGTTTAGCATGTAAAGTGGTTACCCTGGTGAAGACAAATAGAAGAGTGTGGTAGTTAAGACCTGCCTGGGCTTAAATCCCAGCTGGATAACCTTGAGCAAGTTATTTAGTCTCTTTGTATCCCAGTTTTCTCATTTGTTAACTGGCAGTTATTACAGTCTCTACTTCTTAAGTTCTTATTAAAGCAAAATAAGTTATGTGTGAAGAGCTTAGAAAGCCACATGGCACATCCTAAGCACTTAGTAAACGTTAGCTGCTGTTGATACTGACATTAATATTAGTGCGTGCACCTAGTAAATAGCTTAGAATGGTGGTTAGGAGTGTAGGTTCCAGAGCTACATTTCTAGGGTTTGAATGCCTGTCAGTGCTTCATAATTGGTTAGCTTTGGGCACGTTGCTTACTATCTCTAGTTTTGGTGTCATTGATTATAAACTGGGAGTAATAATGCTACCTACCCCATAGGGTTATCAGGAGAATTAAATGAGCTAGTGCTGATGAAGTACCTAGCTCAGTGTGAGTACTCAATAAAGGGTAGTGGGGCTGGCCTCATGGCTGAGTGGTTAAGTTTGTGCTCTCCAGTTTGGTGGCCCAGGCTTTCACTGGTTCGGATCCTGGGCGTGGACATGGCACCGCTCATCAGGCCATGCTGAGGCAGCGTCCCACGTAGCAGAGCCAGAAGGACCTACAACTAGAATATACAACTGTGTTCTGTGGGGATTTGGGGAGAAGAAGAAGAAAAAGATTGGCAACAGGTATTAGCCCAGGTGCTAATCTTAAAAAATAAAATAAAATCAATAAATGGTAGCTATTCTGGCATTATTGTTCCTCCTTTTTAATCCTTCCATGCTTTTAAAAATCTTTTGGGGTGCCAATTCAGTTTAGCAAATCTTTATTCTTCCTCTTTTGGGGGACGAGGCTGGGTCAGTCTTTGTGGGAAATATCCAGATGAACAAAATACAGTCCAAGCCCCAAAGAAATATCACATCCAGTAGAGATGAGATGCCCACAGCCATAGTTTAAGGCAGAAGATTTAGAAAGTTGAAAGATATAATGGGGGAGAGAGGTAACTTCTCGTTTGGGAGGTTGGAAAGTGCTTTCCAAAGGTGTTTGGCATTTAAGGATGGAGAGGATTTGGGCATTTAGAGGTAGGCAAGGAAGGAGGAAAGAACATGTGGAAGTGGGCAGTTGGCTGAGAGTGAGAAGAGGGGGTATGTTGGGAGAGAAAGTCAAGAATGGCAAATAGATCTGATTTCTAGCACCGTTATGAACAGGTGGTTGTGGTGCTTAGAGCACTGCACAGGAAGACATGGAGTGGTATCTGGACTCAGTGGAGAAGACTCTTGATTAGTGGTGTGTGCCACAGGAGTGGGGAAGGCTGGGATTGTCAGCACCCCTGCCATACCATCTGCGGATAATATTTCTAGTCTATATTGGAGTAGAGGCAGTTTAGTCCAGGGGTTAGCATGGTCTTTGAGCTGTACTGCTTCAGTTCAAATTCTGGCTTCACCACTTAGTTGGAAAACCTAGGGAGAATTGCTTAACATGTGTGTTTCAGTTTCCTTGTCTGTAATATGGATAATCATGTAAGCATCTGTTTGATGTTATCGTTGTCAGGAATCCATGGGATAAGACAGGCAGAGTGCTTAGAATTGCCTAACACGTTGTAATCACTCAATAAATGCTGGTTATGATTACCATCATCAATCATCCCTGCAGAGTTAATGAAAAGCCAGTGGAGTTTCTTTAGTTAGAGGGGATATTATGGTCAGAGTTTTGACTCAGAAAGATGACACTGGAAGCTTTGGGCTGGGTCAGATGGAGTGGGAAGGACTAGAGACCAAATAAGAAATGACTGCCCCTGTCCAGGTCAGTGATCATGAGGGCCTGAAGCAGGGTAGAGGGCGTGGGAGGGCAGAGCCTGCACGGTGGACAGGCTAAACCTGGGGATACTTTAAATATGGGATGAGGGGAGAAGGGCTGGATCTGTCCACAGTGCTAGAGAGGTTCCTAGCTGCCTGGCTAGGATGGAGGAGGGTCCAGTATTGGATTGCTTGCCCTGAGGGGAAGAGCAGTGTTTGGTGATTCCCATGTGTTGACCTCCCACTTCTTCTTTGGCAGGTCCCTCGCACCTCAGAGATTTATGTCCACCGAAGTGGTCGAACTGCTCGTGCCACCAATGAAGGCCTCAGCCTGATGCTTATTGGGCCTGAGGACGTGATCAACTTTAAGAAGATTTACAAAACCCTCAAGAAAGATGAGGACATCCCACTGTTCCCTGTGCAGACAAAGTACATGGATGCAGTCAAGGTAAAAAGATAAGTTAAAAGCCCAGTGTTGATGAGGGAGGGATCGTGCTGCTCCCTCACCTTGCTGTGAGTCTCTGGCATTATAACCCTTGGAAACTACGTTACGGTTCTGTCAACAGCTAAACAGGGCAATTTGTTAAAAAAAAAAAAAAAAAGGAATGGTGGTACTGTACCTGGCAGAAGGGAGAAAAGGTGACTGCCAAAAGTGTGAGGAATTTTCTTCCTGAATGCTTTCTTCACTGTTCACCCCTGAAGCATCCACCACCACCCCCTCCACTGGACAGGGGCAGTGAGCACAGCTGTCCGGACATTGGATGGTTGTAGGGAAGTGAGCTCAATGTGTCTTGCTGAGGCAAATACTAAGGTTTTGTCACATCTCTGCAGCAGATGCTAGTAACTCCTACCTTTGGGGTTTTATTTTAATTCAGTAGGCATTCACTGAGTGGGTGCTGCTTAGTATGGGCCACAGTGTGTCAGGTACCAAAGCAGGATGGGTTCTTCTCTGTAGAGATCCACCAGCTCATAAGGCAGGCCAAGCCCATGCTGAAGGTGAGGTACAAATGGAGCACTGTAGGACTGGTGGGCAATGGTTATATAGGTAGGAGATGAGATTTCCTCTGTGCCTCCTGCATTCAGAGATCTGGAGAGATGAAAAGGAGGTGGAATTCCAGGAACTGAGGGAGGAAAAACATGGAACAGTTCAAGGACTGTTGGCACTTATGGCTCAAAAGGAATGTTAGCCATGTGGGGAAATGTGGTGGGAAATGAGGATGGAAAGGTGGAGGTTACAGAGAATTCCTGTTAGTAGGAAGGGTTAGGAGCCACCCTTGTTTCCCATGGTGTCTTTCCCCCACATCACAAGATCTGACGTGGAATAGAGGAAAGACAGCTCTCTGAGTTTGTTGTCCTTGTGATTGGGAACTGGGCTCTAATTCAGCACTGTTGGGGTGTTTCATGGTCTCAGCTCAGCTACGGAAGCCTCTCTGGTATCTCGGGAAAAGCATTCCCTTTGGACACCTGTAGATTGGCAGTCCAGCCGAGCTGGGCTTCCAAGGGATGAGGGGGTGAGGGGTTCAGAGTTGTTATTTGGAGAGGCTGCTCTTGTGATCGCATGTGTACACACTCATGTGTGATGATTGCCCTCTCTGCTTTTATCAGGAACCAGGACAGATGCATTTTGATGGGAGCTGAGCTGCATCTTACTGAACACTGATCTCAAAAGCTTTTCTAAATACAACTTAAATGAGACTTTACTTCCCAGAGGCCTGAACACCCTCTGTCAGATGAACACTTTCTGTTCCTTTCCCCCAGGAGCGGATCCATTTAGCTCGACAGATTGAGAAAGCCGAGTATCGGAACTTCCAGGCTTGTCTGCACAACTCTTGGATTGAGCAGGCAGCAGCTGCCCTCGAGATTGAGCTGGAAGAAGAGATGTATAAGGGTGAGATGTATAAGGGCTGGATGGGATTTGAGGAAGGGTCCATTGAGCTTTTCTTTGTTTTTCCCTGCAACTTTTGTCTTGTTGGAACTTCCCCGCTACCATGAGTGCCGTCAAAATTGGTAAGATGCCTTTTCCTTCTTTGTGACAGGCCCTGGTCCTAGATGAGCCTAAAGTCCTTAGCCTTTATTCCCTCTCTCATTTGGCGCCCTCAGCTTCCTCCCTCATGTGGAGAGGCAGTGTAGTACAGTGATGTCAGGGGCAGGTGCTGCCGCCAGACTGCCCGTGTTTGAGTGCTCGCCCATTCCCTCAACTGGCTCTGTGAACAGGTCAAGTTCCTTAACCTTTCTGTTGTACCTAGGCTGTCCTCACTTACAAAATGCAGATCATAAAGTACCTACCTCATGAGGTTGTTGAGAAGATGGCTTGAGTTGACTGTAAAGTGCTTATAACAGTGCCTGGCACTGTATTTGGTACATTTCAACTTATTATTTATTGTCATTACTTTTACCATTAACCTGTCTTCCAAGCTGACAAAGCACTTTGGTCATCATCTCATCTGAT
Source organism: Equus quagga (assembly GCF_021613505.1). Classification (NCBI taxonomy): domain Eukaryota; kingdom Metazoa; phylum Chordata; class Mammalia; order Perissodactyla; family Equidae; genus Equus; species Equus quagga. The sequence continues at coordinate 35,262,497 of NC_060286.1, read as the reverse complement.
CTTCTCCCAAGTCTCATGACAAAAGTAGAACAGGAATTACTATCCTTTTACATCTGGGAACTCGAGGCTCACAGAGGAGAAGTGATTTGCGCAGTTACTCTATCCCCAGGCGTTTTCTGAGCTCCTGCTCTGAACCTGGGCCAGAGGCTAAGGATTCAGGGATGAGTCTGTGTGGTCGCTGCTCTAGGAAGGCTCCTGAGTCTAAGAAGTGGTAGAACCCTATGTAGAACTGATGACAGCAGAGTTAGGCTCTTTGGACCCTACGAGTAGGCAGCTCAGCTGAGGTGTTGGCATCTCAGTGCCAAAGCCAACAAATTTGAGCTAAACTTACTGGTGTCTGCCTAGCATGGAAGCCGGGAACCAAACCAGTGGAATTGATGACTCTCAGCTGGGCCTCCTGGTAGCTCAGGCTTGAGCCTTGGGCTGGAGGTGCATAAGGCCCCGGCTTCCCTTCCTGAGACAGGCTGGCATCGAGCCCTGTGACTGTGCCCACCTCCGCAGGTGCAGGAGAGCTGGGCCGTGTAGACGGTGTTCACTGTCTCCTGAGAGGTTTGTAGCTATCAACTCACCAAACCCCAGGCAACAAGTGGTGGGTCATAAGAAGAAAACTGATCATCAGGTCAGGAGACTTGGGTCCTAATCTCAGTTTGACAGCCAGCTCTGTGACCTTCAGCAGGTGACCTGAGTTTCCTCAACTAACATGAAGATCATTCCTGTCTTAGAGGGTTTCTGTGAGGAGTACAGGACGGAGTAGCCCCGAGTGTCCCTCCTAAACTGTCAGAAGTTAGCTAACGCTGACTTCTGCAGAGAATTTTTGAGCCCTGCCTCCCCAGAGAGTTCCAGAATATTCTTCCTCACAAGTATTAGCCATCAAGGGAAACAATGCTTCTACAAACCTTAGTAAATATGATGTGTTTTGTATTGTGTTTGAAGGAGGAAAAGCTGACCAGCAAGAAGAGCGTCGGAGACAAAAGCAGATGAAGGTCCTGAAGAAGGAGCTGCGCCATTTACTCTCCCAGCCATTGTTTAAAGAGGACCTGAAAACCAGGTATCCGACTCAGTCTGGCAAGCTGCCCCTGCTCACGTCTGCTCCAAGAAATGCCGAGTCCGCTTTGAGCTGCCTCTCCAAACAGAAGAGGAGGAAGAAGAAGAAACCGAAAGAGCCGCAGCAGGAGCAGCTGCAGCCAAGTACAACTGCAGATTAGTTACCCCCAGGTCAGAGTCTGTTGGTGACGTTGTCTCTGTTCTCTGGTTATATGGAAAACCTTCCCACCTTTCGTTTCATTCCACTCTCAACTCCGGTTATCAAAATCTCCCTCTCTTATGGTGGGAGAGACCTCGTGCAGATTTGTGTTGTTTTGGAGTAAGAATTCTGTGCAGCAGCTTATTTATTTCTGTATTTCAGTGTTTACGGGCTTCCTTTGTGTTCAGCTTTATTTCCTGAATTAAAAGTAATAATCAGAACCAGCCTGTCATTCTGAGTTTTTAGCCAGAACGTGGGGGATACTGTCCTGATTCTCTGGCTGCAGGATACACATGAGGCGTCTCTCCCCCCACTGGAGAGTGTGGATGGAGCATGAGGCCTGAGAGTTTTGCAGATTACTATAAAATCGTCTCTGCCTGCATCTTAGCTTGTGTTCTCCTTTTCCACACAGCAGAACCTGACAGCTCCTTAGCTCTTTACCACTTGTTCACAGCTCGTCTTGTTTGAGCCACCCTGCGAAGTGGGCAGGGAAGGGGTTGCCATCCTCGAGTTCCAAGAGAACACAAGTTTTCTTAATATCACAGAACTGCTTGTGAAGAAGCCAGTGACAGCATGCTGAGTCTGGCGTGGGAGGCACTTGGGATCTGGCCCTAGCCGATTTCCCCTGCCTCGGCTCTCCTCTCCTCTCCGTGTGACAGAACTGCTTGCTGCTCACAGTCCCACATGCCCCTTCTCTCGTCCTCAGCCTTTCCACAAGCTTTTCCCTGGGCCCGATTGCCTTTTCCTGTCCTTGAGCACTGCTACATTTTCTTTCTCTGGGTCTTTGAACCCCCAGGAGGGCCAAGTGTTCCTCCGGTGGGCTCTCATAGTACCGGTACCTACCCTCTTCACAGCACTTGCCACACTGTGTCATCTTTGCTGATTCTATGAGCAGAGGCTGCTTTATTAGCCCTTGCAGCCCTTGGGCTTAAGTCAGGGCATGGTATAAGTATGTGCTGAGGGAACCAATGACCTGGTGCCACCCCAGCTTTCTCTGGGTTGGTCTGGGTCAGTAGCCACAATTGTCACAATCATGGGAGAAGCACAGATTTCTGCACCGCTAAGTCTAGGCTTTTAAACAGGTGTTCCTTTGGCCTCACGGTTGGCAAGGTAGGTGGGATGGCAGCAGTATTCCCTCAGCCCCTCTGGGTAACTGCAATAGGATAGTTGGCCTAAACCCAGATTCAGGTATCACTGAGTGTTGACCAAGTCCCAGGCACTGTTAGACACTTTTATTATTTCATTTCCATGAAGGCCCTGAGACATGTCTTAGTACCCTTTTTTATAGTTGAGAAAGTGATACTGAGAGGTTAAGACTTGTTGAGGATCACACAAAGCCAAGTCGCAGAGCTGGCATTAGAATCCTGGGTATTTCCTTGTGGGCTCAGGGTAAGTTCAGAAAACTGCTTTGGTCTTAAAGACAGCAGTGTTGCCAAGGAAGGTCACCCCAGTGTCACTGATGACCTGGAAAGGAGAATGCAAAAGAAAACAGCCCTAGTCTGTGAGGTCAGCTCCTGAGTGACAGCTGTCAGAGGATGGCAGGGGGACTCTCCATTTTCCAAATGATGCAGTGGAGGTTTAAGCAGGCTCAAGATCCCTTAGCAGCCGCAAGAGGCATGAGGTCTCATGTCACAAGCCAAACAGGCAACCCTGATGTCGGCTGACACCCTGCCCTTGCCCTCTTTTCTTGGTGGGGTGATGTGTTATGAGGGTAGGTTTTAAAAGACAAGGCCAGCCTCGCAGGCGCTTCTGCTCTCTGACCTGATGAGGTAAAGCTCTGGTGAGGCCTGGTTCTTTTGGCACCTCCAGCCCAAGGGCAGCACTTCCTGAGTGTCTGGATCTTCTACTAAACAAGGAGCCCCCCACTTCCCCCACTAAGCCACCCACTCACACACATAAGCCCCATGTGACAGTAGTGTTGATCTTCAGTGCATGCAAGATACCAAATACTAAGAAGCCAGGACAGAAGTTGCTATGGAAGCAATTTTAATGCTAGGAAAATGTTTTCACCAACTGTCCAGGGAAGCTGTAGGGCCTGGCCCACCTCCCACAGGACCTGGGGCCCCTGGGCAACCACTCGCTGAGCCATAGACCCCACGCCCATTTCTGCTCAGTGTGGGAATGTGTTTGGTTCTTAGACTTGTCCAATGGTTCCCAAACTTCTGTTTGGGAAGCCACAGCGCCACTGCCAAGGTGGCATGTTCCCCATCTTGCAGTGTTCTGCAGCTCCCCACTGGGCAGGGTGTGGGGAGCATCCCATTTCTGAGCACTCACTGTGTGTCAGGTCTCGCAGTTGTTTTCACACACACAGTCTCGTTCCACTTTAACCCATAATCCCACGATGGCTGGGTATTGTCTCCATTTCACTAAACGGCAATTGGGGCTCAGAGAGAGAAAGTGATTTGGTCAAGGTAACATAGCTACTAAGTGACAAAGTTGAGATTCGAACCCAGTTTGGCTCCAGAGCCCCTTTGTGCTTAAAATAGAGCTTAGTCAAAAGTAAGGACAGTTTGCTCTTTTTGTTGCTAAATATTCCCATTGATTTATCAAGTTTCTTTGGGAAAGAAAGTAACAAATGTGCAGTTACAAAGACAAACTCTCAAAGCAATTTTCCCTCTAGCTTCTGGTCTGGAAAAAGATGGCTTCGTGGGGTGCGGGGCGGAGAATCATCCAGGCGGTGTGACTCCAGGAAGACCAGCTGCAATGGATGAGCCAGGTGTCTTCCACACACGGCGGGATGTTAACACATTCCTTCACGTTTCACTGATCCTGCCACTCCTTCTTCTCATAGTGCTTTTCCTTGGAGACCAGAATTTGGCCAATGGTTTTGTGAAAAGGGAAAGCAGAGGGTGAGACCATGACAGGAACTTGGCCTGCCTCTGTGGGGCATCCTGATGCTAAACTGAGGGGACCTCTCCTCGGAAAGGGTCCCCTGGGAGCCCAGCAGGCTCTCAGGCCTGGAAGCACAGCATAGGCACTTTTGAGAGGGGTTTCTCCAGCCAGTCTGCCAGAGAGAAAGCGCTGCTTTTGTAAACGCCACACAAGCCACAGATGCAGACAGGTGGCGGCCAGTGCTGCTTATGCTGTGCTAGAGAGCGGGGCCAGAGGCCCAGGACCTATCTCACAAGCCCTCATTGCACCCAAGGGCTTAGCCCGGCGCCGTGTGTTCATGCCTTTCAGTTTGGAAATAGAGGATGTGACAGTCACAAATCATGTAACATGCTCCCCCCACACTTCCAGTGTATTTGTCACCACCCTAGCACTCCTACCCTGAGCAGGGACACTGCACCAATTCAGAGATCAGGGTCAGGTTTACATTCCTCTGGAAAAGTGACATAATCACTTAGCTTGAGCCCTTGGGTCCAAATGCCAGCTGAGGGCAGTGTGGGAACCCAGGTTCCTGCCTGGAACTAAAGCACCCTGATGTCTGTCTTCACAAAGGCAGAGAATGACGGAAATCTGACGTTTGTGTGCCAGGACTCGGAGCAGTCTACACCCCGGCCTCCCCAGGCCAGTCTGGCTGTCGCCAGACTCGCATTGCAGCACCAGCAGATGCTAAGAAGTCCCTGCAGAATGGGACCTGTGATGAGAAGAAGGCCTTCAATTAAGGAAGTACCCCAAAGGGCAATTCCTCGCCGCTGCCTTCTCCTTTTCCTCCCGCAGAGGAAGAGAGCTCGCTAGCAGCACTCTGGCCCAACCAGGGCTCTGAGGTCCTGAGAGTGAAGAGGTTATTAAGGGGCACATCCAGCTGGACGCACGAGGAAGCTGCCAGCCAGGGCTCTTGCTCCCAGGCATTTCCACAAGGGAGCTCTCCCCACTGCCAATTTCCTCGGTTTGTCTCTGTTCTTTCCCACCTAACCTCTCGCCAGCCCATAAACCGAGCAGAAGGGGAAAGAAGCCAAAAACAGCCAGGCAAAACCTGTCTGCTTTGCTCAGCTGGAGTCTGGCTGCATGTGCCCTGTCTCCACCTGGCTGGTATCTAGATTCTACTTTCAGGATACGCTGGGGATGGTGAGACAGCTTCCTGGTCCCAGACTCTAGTCCTACTCGAGCCTCTGTTCAGGTGGGGCTGGCAGCAGAACCCTGAAGGCCTGCCCTCCAAAAGGAGACAGGCCTGGCCCTGAGAGAGGTAGAGGGGCCCAACAACTTGAGCTTCACGCCGAAGGCTGAAGGCCCCTTTCTAGACTTTGGCATAAGAGTCTCTTTTTACTCTTAAGTTAGGGATAAGAAAACACTCCCATCATGAATGTTGGGAACCACACTGAAGCCCTCATTCCAGTACGTCTCAGCTGTCCAGGGCTTCAGGCAGCACGCACCCATGTCCAATCCACCACCTGACTGGACTTGGTCTTTTTTTTTTGAGAAAGATTAGCCCTGAGCTAACTACTGCCAATCCTCCTCTTTTTGCTGAGGAAGGCTGGCCCTGAGCTAACATCCATGCCCATCTTCCTCTACTTCATATGTGGGACGCCTACCACAGCATGGTTTGCCAAGCGGTGCTGCGTCTGCACCCAGGATCCCAACCCGCGAACCCTGGGCCGCCGAAGCAGAACATATGCACTTAACCGCTGCGCCACCGGGCTGGCCCCAGGACTTGGTCCTTTTTTACAGAACTGGTACATCACTTAAGACAGCTGACCTTGAGCCTCTCCTCCCCTAGAGAGAGGCACCGCCCTGGTGAAAAGAAACCAGAGGACCTCATCTTTACACAATAGAGTGTCAACACTGGCAGGAACCTCCTCCGGATGAAGCAACAGGGCCAGACAGGAGAGGTGACCTAAAGTCACAGAACTGGGAGCAGCACCAGGGCTCCTGGCTTCCTGGCCCGAGTCAGAAAGCACTTGATCCTCCAGGAAAATAAATACTAAAATACCACGAAGATACCACAGTCCGTAATGGGTAGGCCTCATTCCCGGTGACTTTGCCCAAAAGGCTGTATGTACATTTTTTCAACTACAGTCTAAATCGCTTAAAAAATTGAAAAGCCGGAATGTTCCATTCACAATGCAGTCCCGTTAGGTGACAGGTTCCACTGCATGGCCTAAAATTAATCAACGTTTATCGGCTGCATAAAGGATGTTGTAGTGGGATGTTTTATAGAGCAGGTAAACGGAAGGGATGGCAGCCTCAGGGAACACGTGGTGGTTCAGGGCCGTGTCCATCTCGTCCACGTACTCCACCTGCAGCGCGATGTTCAGGGCCTGAGACAGGGCCGTGATCTGGATGTGGTCACACTCCATGGCCATGGGCTCCACCTCCTGCAAAGGCCAAAGTGAAAACCCAAACCCAGTTTAGGAAGGAGGCCTGGCAGAGGACAAGTGAGAAGGCCAACCCCGGCTTTCAGGGTCCCGAGTCACAGTCTCTGCGCTGGGAAATAATCCTCACAACAACCCACAACAGAGGAGGGAGGGAGGTGTGGTGAGGAGGGAGCAGCTGGAAATCGCGAGGACCGCCAGGCTTGAATCAAGATCTTTTTGATTCAGATCCTCTAGTCGTATGGAAGAAGAGGACACTACTTGGAGGAGTCTGGAAGCGGGGCAGGACTTGGGCTTCCTAACGCACACAATCTAAGACTCTCCGAACAGAAAGGGACTCCGTCACGAGGGACGTGAAGCTTTAGTGCTTACAGAGGGCCAGGCAAGGGAGGGGGAGGGAGGGAGTCGGATGCTGAAGAGACAGAGAGGGTGGCAGGCAGGCAAGTGTGTCCCACACAACTAGGGCAGCCGCCACTTAGCTGCTGCTGATTGTTGCCCTGCACGTATAAGGCCTGGGGAGCTGGATCTTCTGATTCTTCCAGAGAAATCCAGAAATTCATATGAAAATTGCCCAATATGTAAAAGTTGGCAGCTCTTTCAGGTAAATACCATACATCATAAACAAAACACATCTCAGGGCAGATGTCACTCCCGGGCTGCTAGTCACAATTCTGTAAACAGGCCAGTCCAAAGCCCTTATTTCTCAGATGGGAAATCTGAGGCCCAGAGAGGGAAAGTGACTTGCCCAAAGCCACACAGTTCAGGCAGCTCAAGTAGGATCTGTTTCTGGCTTGCTAATCTAGTGCTCTTTGAAATGCAAGTGCAGAGGTGACACCCAAGTCCCCTGGCTAGGGATGTTGGTGCTAAAGTCTCCTAAGGAGAGAGGGACAAGAGCAGAGCCCCGGACTGGGAGCCGGGTCACCAAAACCTAAGACCCTGAGGACCTACATGAGTGCAGAAGTCTTTGATGTCCATCTCCTCGTCGATGAAGTGTCGGAAGAAGTCTGCACGGTTCCTGATGAAGGCTGAGGTGAGCAGGCGCAAGAACTGCACGATCCGGTCCGAGGCGCTCTGGTCGTTGAACACCTTCAGCAGGCTGGACACCGAGCCGTCCTTCTCCACCAGCTCTACCACACTGTAAAACTGGACCCCGCCGGGTGGGCTCAGCCGGGGCAGGCCCCGCCCCTCCCTCCACGGGGCTCCCCCCACGCGCATTTTCACTTTGAAATCCTCAAATTAAGATACCAAAATCCATCAGTCTGACATCCCACCAAAGCTAAGGAACAGAGTCAGAAGTACTCTGCAATGAGCACCTCAGCCTGGAGGCCTGTCTAGGAAACAGCAGTTGGGCTCTCCCTCCATCACTGTCGTGGGTGGGATTCTTATTTACAGATTCAGAACTGAGAGTCCTCCAACCTCACCCCCTTCGCTAATGGGAGCCAGGGGAGTGGGGTGCAGAGGGAATGGGGTGAAGGAAGCTGGTGGAAGTTTCCAGCCTGAGAGCTATTGCCCCAGACAAGGCGCCTCCTCCCAGAGGGAGGGCAGGGCCCTGCGCTCCCTGCCCCCTCATGTCCCCACAAGCAGGAAGCAACTGGGAGGAGCACGAGGGGCATGAGAGCCAGAGGCTGTGAGGGGCTCCAGCCAGTGCTCCCTCCTGTCTGCCCTGCCAGCGTGGAAGGACCTGGTCCCTCAGCCATCGTGCCCAGGCCAACTCACAGCATTGAAGAAGTTTCGGAACTTGTGCTCCTCAAAGCCAGCAGCCAGGAGGTCATTTGGGGTCTGCAGCACGCGCTCTTTGAACCTAAAGGGAGGACACTGATGCTCACGGGGAAACATGGGGGTGCCACAGCGACCGCCAACTGTCACCCCGCTCTCACCCACACCTCAGAAGATGGATGTCACTAACAGGTGCCGGACTTTCCTACCTTACAAAGCACCGCCACCGGGACCACACATGACTTGTTCTGTCCTCCCCACTGTATGCAGTTCTGGCAGGCAGGCGTTACACCCATCTCACAGATGCGGAAATTGGGGTAATCACCACCCACTCCCAGACACGTGGATCCTGCCTTTCAAAGGTCTCTTGACTCTGACCCTCCTTCCTGTCCCCATGGTTCCTGCCGTATCATCACCATCTCTGGCCTGGGCCATGCCTGGCCTTCCCTGGTTTCTGGGCCCTTCTCCACAGGGACCTTGGAGTGACCAGCTCCTCGGCACAGACGTCCAGGGAGGGCCCCGGCTGAGCTCCAAGCTTATCCCCGGTCCAGTCACACAGCCCCTCCCACCCCACAGCCACTCCATGCATTGGCACCTGCAGTCCCGCAGCCGGGGAGCCTCTGCTCAGCGGCGTGCTGGTGCCAGTGTGTACCGCTCACGAGAGCCCACGGTCAAATTCTCAAGGACTTTGCCAGCCAGGTGTTAAACACAGCCATTATTTAAAAAACAAGTTATGTGACTCTACAACTAAATAAATTCTACTAAGAAACAAACAAAATTAATATTTAAACCTCCTCATTACCTGCTTTACATGATCCACGCTGGGAGGTTATCTGTGTCTAGCGTGTGTGGATGGTGGAAACACGACTTGGACTGTACGTGTGTGTTGCGTGTCTCCTCCCAACCCCCTGCTCAGTGACCCCAGGGTGGCAGCGTGAAGTCAGTCACGCTGGGAGTATTTATACCACAGGAATCGCTAACACCGCAAACCAGGCCTGCCCGCCCCACGGCCGTCAAACCTTGGCTGGCGCTGGCCGCCCTTGAAGACCTGGTCGGACGGCCCTTGCTTGGTCAGTGCCGGATCGTCCCTCTCTGCTCCCACCGCAGGCCCCCTAATGGCACGGCCCCGTTCTCGGGCCTGTCCTGGTACTCTTGGGGGGATGGCGAGGAGCCCCACCCAGCCCCTGGCCGCAGGATACAATATAGCAGCAGAGACGAGACACAGACCAAGTGACTGTGGTCTGCGGACAGGGGGACACATCCCACACAAGTGGACAGGCTCTGGGGGACCAGCTGGCACAGGCAGGACTGCAGCCCCTCCCCGGAAAGGGAGAGCAGACCGCAAGGACACAGGACAGGGTTCTCACAAGGGACTAACTAAGGCACAAGAGAGGCCTGCGGCTTAGGGCCCTTGCTGTGGGAGACGGGGTGGGCAGGGGTGTATGGAGTGGAAACATCTCCTAAACCAGAGGGTGGGGTGTTTTTTGCTGAAAGGCAATCTGCCCTCGGCCTGGCCACATCTAAGTCTGATCTGGCTGGGGCACGTGTGGGGACGAGCACTGCGCTGGGAGTCACAGCCCCGCTGTTAATTTGCTTTCTGGCTTTGGGCCACAGGCTCCCTTCTGTGCATGTGTGATGGTAGCGCGCCTCCATGGGCGTGCTGTGAGAGTCCCCTCTGCTCACGTTGTCCCTGCCAGGCTGCGATGTGCACAGCTCTGTCCCCGGCTCTCCTGCCCCGACCCCTCCTCCCCAGCCACCTGCCCTGAACCTCACTCCTCTCCAGCGCTCACCCCACTGTGCCAGGCACTGGGGACACGGAAGAGCGGCCCACAGGCCCAGTCTGAGTGGGACTCGCACCCCCATGAGGCGAGGAGGGGAAGGCGGACAGCCCGGGACGTGGAGCGCAGGCTCTCGGCTGCACACCAGCTTCAGTGGGACCTTGGGCAAGTCATCTGACGTTACTGAGGCCCAGTTTACTCCGCCTCGTCCATCCCGCACCCACTGGGCCCCCGCTCGGACAGCTCACAGACAGTTCGGACTTAGCACGGCCAAAGTGGAGCTCCTGTGGCTGCCCCACCTCCCTCTGCGGCAGCGGCTTCTCCACGCCGACACCTCTCAGGCCGACACCTGGCCGTCGTCCCTGACGCCTCTCTCCACTCACGCTCCTGCCCGCGCACCGCCCCTGAGTGTGCGCAATCCCGTCAACGCCACCTCCACACGTGTCTGGACTCCGAGCCTGCCCTCTACCTGCTCACGCCACCATGGCCATCTCTCCTCTGGGCCTCTCCCCGAGCGCGGCCCCGCTGCTCCCTCCTGGGCTGTCCTGCACGCAGCAGCCAGCAGGTCAAGCCCCTCGCTCCACTCAGACCCTCTGTGGCTCCATCTCATTCAGGCTGAAATTCGAGGTCCTTAAAAAGGCCCATGAGGCCCTACGTGACCTGCCCCCTTACCTCTCCAACCCCTACTTAAAACTGCCACCCCCGACCCCTGGCCAGCCTGGTTTTCTCCCACAACACATCAAGTGCTGTTCATATTACTGTCCACCTTCTCCCACCGGGATGCAGGCTCCCCAGGCAGGAGTCTCGTCTCTCTCCTTCACTGCTGCATCCCCAGGGCCTACAATGGGGCCTTGTGTGGCACCGGGTTGGGTGATGACTGCAGGGAGGGACGGAGGGTAGGGATGAAGGTTGACAGAGCATGCAGGGCTGGTACAGAGACACAGGGCCCACGCTTTGCCAGCATCACCTTGCTGAGTCCTTACAACAACCCTCTCGGCTATGTGAAATTATCCACTTTCCACAGATGTGGAAACAGGCTCAGAGAGGTCCGGTCACTTCCCTAAGGTCACACAGCAAGTAAGCAAGAGAGTGAGGTCTGACCTCAAAGCCCAGGGCCTCTGTGCAGCACAACTCTGGGGCCAGGGGGTGGGGAAGCCCCCCACACCGTACTGCCTCCACCCCCACAGGGCTGAGGGAGGAGGGGGAGGAGAGCGACTTGAGATGCTGACTGTCTGTCAAAAGGGGCTCTGCCAGTTTGTCATTCAAGAAATGACACGAACGGCTCGTTCACAATAAGGAACAGGCTTCATTCCCACCCTCTTTGAGGGAGTCTAACTTTGAGCAGATGACGGCCTGAGTCCAGCGGTTCTCAATCAAGGCTGACTTCGTTTAAAGAGACACTTAGCAATGTCTGGAGACATTTTTGATTGTCATGACTTGGGGAGGGGGCTGCTACGGGCATCTAGCGGGTGGAGGCCAGGGATGCTGCTAAACACCTACAGTGCACAGGACAGCGCCCCAGCGAGAGTGATGCAGCCCAGAGTGTCAGCAGTGCTGCTGTTGAGAAATCCACCTCAGAAAAGGGTTTCTGGCACCAGGGTCCACGGATCAACCCCAAGTGCTCCGTGACCCGTGCCCACTCTGCACCATTCTTGGAGTGTGTGTCGGGGGGTGTCTCTGATGAGGAAGCCTGTGGCCTTCATCAAATCCTCTCTGGGCTGTGAGACCCCCAAGGTTAAGAAGCAGGTCTCTTAGCTCCTTGCTACTCCAAGCGTGGTCTGAGGCCCAGCACAGTGGGGCATGTCCTGGGAGCTTGTGCGAAAGGCAGAATCTCAGGCCCCGCCTAGCCCTACTGAGTCAGAATCCATCTTCACAAGACCCCGGGTGGTTTGTACAACTGGTGAGGTGTGAGAAGCCCTGAACGAAGCCAAAACATGAAGGTCCGACGGAGGACTGCTACTGCTGGACGAGACCTTCTCCAGCACCGACCTTGAGACCCAGGCCTGACCTGCAGACCCCTGGCTCCTCACGCTGGAGACCAAGGTGGGCTGAAATAGCTGAGAACGCTGGGGCAGAGCATCTTTGTCTGATTTTTTTGGAGGGGGTCTTCACCAATGCACCCAGTGGGGCCTGCCCAGGCTAACTCAGACCAGGGGCCTGCAACACCTGCAAGGGCACCCGTTCCACCCCCAGCCCCTTGGCTGCCCCCAACTCCACCACAGCGGGCAGCCGGGCATCCCCCCACAGCAACAATGCTGCCACGCAGCTCCCCCACGCACCCCAGGTTAAGGAGGCTGTGCCAAGGAAAGACCCTCAGGGAGAGTCAGGGCCCCCGGAACACAGAGAACACAGCCTCAGAGGCAGGGAGCACCCCGCGTCCCCTTGACCCCACTCACTTCAGGATCTCTCTGCTCTTCCCCAGCAGAGACTCCAGGTAGGAATAGCCCAGGGCCCGGTAGAAGCAGTTGCCATCCCCCTTGGTCTTGCGGATGGCCACGAACCTTTTGCTGAGTTCCTGTGGGGAGAGAAGGAAACGCGGATGTCTGTGACAGTCCGTGCGCTGTGTCCTGTCAGGGCCGGCCCACCTCCCCCAGGGAACACCTGCTCCCTCCTCTCAGACTGCAGCCCCTTCACAGGCTCCCGACTCTCATTCATCCCATGAATATAAAACTACGCTGAGTGTGACCTGGGTGTCAGGCATCAGTGGTGATGGGGCCATGGCCCTGCCCTCAGGCAGCCTACAGTCTAGGGGGAAGATGGACAATTAGGTGACGGTGACGGGGGGACGGGGAAGCTGGGTGCCGTGGAGCAGAAGTCCAGACAGGCTCCCTGGAGGCACAGTGCTGAGAGGACAAGCTGTGTGCATGGCTGGGTGGCGTGGCAGTGACAGGGGGTACTGGGTAGACGGCCAGGAGGCTGCAGAGTCGCAAGAAGGGCCTCCTCTCGCATCACTAGGCAGGCTGGCCAGTCCTTCAGATCTTCCTCAAGAGGCGCAGCCCTCCCCTCACGGGCCCCTCAGCTCGGCTCCCTGCTGTCGATTTCCCTCCCAAACGGCCTGGAGTCCCCTCTGTTGCCTCATGGGGTTACAGCCAGGGTTCTGACAGCAGAGCGTGGTTTTCAAGGGGTCAGGAGGCCCTGCTCCCACCACAGCAGTGAGAAGGATCACAGCTGAGGGGGCCCAGCTGAGGCGGGCTGGCAGGAAGGGACGTACTCCTCAGAAACCCTGTTCTAGTCCCAGGAGGGCTCTGGGGACACGAGAGTCCAGTGCTGCCCAGCCCTGGCTCCCACCCGGGAAGTGCTCACTGCAGCTTGGGGAGACAGACAGACCCGCCAGGGTGTGGAGAGGGGCAGAGGGTGCTGCCCGGGAGATGGGGAGTGCCCGGCTGCTGCCCACCCTCTGTCCCCTGCACCCTGTCGCTTTCCCTCAGAGCGATGCCCCAGCAGAGACGTTACAGATGCGTCTAGGAGATCCGGCTGCACACTGCAACTCCCGGCCGGTCCCCGCCCGCGCTGCAGGGCTGTGGGCCTGCCATTTCATCGCTGGGCCTTGGTTTCCTCAGATGCAAAATGTGGGTAAAAAAGTACCGACCTCACAATGCTGCAATGCGGTCTCGGTGAGTAAATAAACCCTCTAGATAGTGCCTAGCATTAAAAAAAATAGCCATTTTCTTTTTGCAACTAAAGGATTTCTTGCTAAGGTAAATGCCCAACACCAAAACATCCAGGGAGCTCTTCCACTTGCCCAGGAACCTGCTCCAAGCTCTAAGCCTTTCTTTGTTTTCCAAGTGGCTCCTCCTTCTCTGCTCCCAGCTCCAGCCCGTCTAATCGAGGATCCTCTCCCCCCGGCCCGGCCTCACCTGGATTTTCCTCTGGTAAATCCTGTTCTCAGGATGATCCCGGAGAATTGAGAGAATGTCACATTTTTCTGATATTAGGTTGAACGATGTTTCACTCTGCAAGAGAAAGCAACGCTGTGACAATTTCAAAAGCAACCGAGGGGTTTCACCAAGTAGAAAGCCTCTGAACTGCTCGTTACGGGACACAGGGACTGTTTCCTCCCCGAGAGGCACGTGTGAGGAGGTCACCAGCGTCCTGGGCGCCAGGCCCCCCATGCAGGCAGGCAGGGCCGGCCCGTCATGTAGCGGTGTCAGCTTGTAACTTCCGAAGAGCTTCGTTTTACAGAACATCTCTCTACCTGAGTGAACCTCTGCTGGAGCACAGTGTGTCCCCTTGTCTCCTTCCGTCCTTCCTGACTCACTCACCATTCCTTCTTTTACGATCCAACGATTCCTGAACATCCAGCCCATGCCACACACTGTGGTACTTGCTGGAAATACAGAGGCAACTGCCCCCCAGCAAGGCTCACAGTCTGGGGGGAAACAGTAACGACACGGGGTCACAGAAGAGGCCACACTGTGTGGAACATGGAGGGAGGTCCCCTACAGCGGTCGGGGGGTGCCAGGGGGAGGCTTCCTGGGCAGAGATCATGGAGCAGGTGGAGGAGGGTGACACCTCTGTGCGCCACCTACCGGTGGAAGTTCACACTGCAGCTCAGCCCAGAGTGGAGGTCAGCCCGGCCCAGAGAGAGGGGCCGCCCCCCAACCGCGAGTCAGGGCCTTGGAGCGCTGAACGGGGTTCACCTGGCAGGGAGGAGGCGGTGGCGGAGGAAGGCCCAGGGCCCACCTCTGCTCTAACAGCCAGCTCCCCGCCACCTTGTCTCTGCCCTGTGCTCTTCCTGCCCAGACTCAGGGCTCAGACAAGCGGGAGATGCACCCCTGCCTCCAACCAGCTCTGATTTCAGCACAAAAATAACGTAAGAGAAATTGGTGTTAAAGCCCCGTGTAGTTTACAGTGAAAAGAAGTGGCCCTGGGAGCTGCACACAACCCAAGGAGACAGATTGTGTGCGATGGTAACTGGGGTTTTCATACGTGGAAATCTAGTTTTCCACGAGTTTCCTGCCATCAATTGGGCAGAGTTGTCCCCAGAGCTCACCACTGTCACTTTATGCCCCTGACCACAGGGCCTTTCCCAGGTGGCCTCTCAGCCTCTGCACTGGCAAGATGATGACCTCGACCCAGTGCCATGGTGCTCACAGAGCAGCCTTTGATGTTACAAGCCTCCTTCCAATCAGAGAAACGTGTCTGGATTTTTCATGATTAGATTTGTCCAAAGCTCAGCACCGGAAGCAGAGTGCTGGGCCACGGGGTCATCCAATGAGGCGGAAGTGACTCCACGTCGCACAGGCTCCAAACTTCTGTCTGACAACGAGCTTCTCTGGCCCCGATTCCCACATCCAGGACAGAGGAGACATGCTGTGACTGGGAAGGGGCATTTCTGGGGGGTCTGGAGGCTCCCACCCATCAGTCTCCAAAGCCACACAGGCCTCCCTTGGTGCAGGACAGCTCGTATAACCATTTGAGACCTTCCGTTCACCTGTCTGATTCCCCTGGGCCCATCACAGGGCCTGCAACAAAGCAGGAGATGAGATGTTTGTTAAGTGAGTGAATAAAAACCACCTCCTCCATGAAGCCTCCCTGGTTGCCCTACCCCATCTGAATCAGGCATGGGCTCTCTCTTGAACTCACACTTTACTCCTTTTCTCCCCGTCTGGTGGCCACAAACATGCCCTTCCTGGATTTGGGGGCTCAGGGCAACTTCCCAGAGGAAAGCCCAGGAGTGGAGAAGGATGAATTTGTTGTTCCAAAGAAGAATAGAAGGAAAAGTCTTTCCAAAAGAGGGAACAGAGCATGCAAATGCTTGGGGGTGGGGGAAGGGATGCCAGGTTCTGCTTCTGGAAGCTTCCATCCTGTACCCACCCTTCTTCCTTTGCAAAATTAAGTCAGCCTCAGGTTCCTTCCTCACTTCTGCTCTGACACCACAGCAGCAGCTGGCAGAACAGTGGGAAACCGTCAGGAGGAATCAAACAACCATTCTGGGGCAGATGCTGTGGGCTGCTTTCCCCTCAGCCACCACCCAGGTCTTCCCCACTTAAGGAGTCCCTACTGTACTCTGGGCAACACGATGTAAAATGCCTGGGTTAAGTCACGACAATCCGAACCTCTTCGTCCATGATTTTTCCAGCCTCCCTTGCAGCTACGGCAGCCACCTGACCGGCACTGGACAACCAGATCCGTGAAAAGTCCGCTGGGGGCTCCTGAGAAGGTTTTTGGTTTTGGATAAAAGTAACAGAGACAGCATGTCCTATTCCTTCTCCCCCCTTCCTACCTTTAATGCAGATGCAATGTCTACATCACTGCAGCCATCCTGTGACTATGAGGTTGAAAGCCAAAACAATGAAGATAGTTGATGATCTGCTGCTACCCTAAGCCCAAGATGTATGAAATAACAACAGGTGTCATTAATGCCCACCTACCACGTGCCAAGCTCCGGACAGAGGCATACATAGCCCCATTATCTCACTTAATCTTCACTAACAATTATACTCATTCTACTGACAAGCTCAGGTCCCTTGTGCCAGGAAGTGACTTCATGCTAGTCTGTCTGACTCTGAAGCCTCCGGAAATTCTACCAAGCCAAGCTTCTAGGCAGACAGGGCCCAGAGGCCAGGAGCTCTCGAGAGCCCAAGGCTGCTGGACCTCAGAGGAACGCTGTGTGCAGGGCAGTCTCAGGCCTTCTCACCAGCAGGCCGGGTCCCAACCTCCCAGCCCTGCGGCTCCCCCAGCCAGCAGACAGCACGGCTCCCACCTGGCTCGGGTCCTCAGTGCCCACAGTGGCGTCCCCCAGTCTGAGAGACATTTCTAGGACATGTCCGGACATGGTGTTGGAAGACATCAGTGACATCCAGAGGGCAAGTCACTGTCTCTTCCATTGCCCTCAGGCCTTCTAACCATGCCAAGGAGAGGGCCGGCTTCGCACACCTGACTCCTTTGCACTTCGAGGAGTGAGCGGGCCTGACTTGGAGCCTCAAAGTCTTCCATTTTCATTTGCATTTTTAACTTCAAATTCTGATCTATTCTAAATCATGGAAGGTTGACATTATTGGCAGAATAATGTCAATAAGGTACAAGGGCTGGTGTACGGTTAATTTTGCACTCATACTGTGTGCTAATAAAGCAAATATCCACGGGACCCCACCCGCTTCAGAATTAAAGACCCCCTCTCTGCCTTGAGGGGGAGGCAAGATGACGAACAGGTAACCATTTAAAACAGCAGGCGTGCCCGCTCTGCAACATCTTTCCACGCGTCCACGCACGGTCTCATCGCCTCCTGAAGTCCCCTCACCTCCCTCACTAACAGAAGTCTTGTTTTCACAGACAGCCGACTTAAAACGACAGCTCGGGGCTTCTTCAGCCACGGACTGAAAAGTGGTACAACTGTGTTTACCGCTGCTTCGGCTTGGACGGCCCCGACCAACAAAACGGGGCGGCGGGGGCGCCAAGAGAAGGGCAGAAAGTCAGTTACATTTAATCAGCCAGTTTCTGAGAGGATGGCAATGGGGGAGCGGAAAGGAGGCTAAGGAATTCATCTTAAATGTGTAGAGAAAAGTTCTTTAGTGTAGAAAGACCACCGACGGTCACAGGAAGAATTCTCAAGGCGGATCAGGAAGGGAGATGTGCCGCCTGCCAGCCTGTCTCGGTTCTCCACGTGCCCCAGGAATATAAACTTCAGTATAAATATTCAAATATTCAGTAGCAGTTCAGGGGCCTGAGCCGCTGAGGGTGGTTCAGGGGACCCAGGGCCAGCACTGCACCCCCCACGGCCCCCCACCCCTCCTAGAGGAAGTCCTCACGGGATGGCTTTCAACGTGCATCTTCTTTTTTAATTGTGGTAAAATACACATATCAAAATATACCATCTTAACGGTTCGAAGTGTACAGTTTGTGGTACAAAGGGCATTCGCATCGTTGTGCAACCATCACCACCACCCATCCCAGAACTTTTTCATCATCCCCAACCAGAACTCTACCCAGCAGACACTAACTCCCCACTTCCCCTCCCCCCGCCCGGGGCAACCTCGCTTCCACTTTCAGTCTCTACGAATCTGTCCATCCTGGGACGGCACGTAAGTGGAAAACTGTCTTTCTAAAACTACAGAGTTGTTTTATAGCGGCATGTGTTTTAAATGTGCACACGTCATTCTATAGATATTGAGACTTTTTTTCTTCACTTTCCCCAATTCTGTTTAAGATCTACCCCTCCTGACAAATGGCTCCTGGTGGGCTTGCTCCAGCGCCAGGTGATGGAGCCTTGGGTTGGCTCCAGCGCCCCCTCGTGGTCCCAGGGGTGTTTACGGGGCGCCTGGGAGGCAGGTGGGTTTCTCCTTTGGCGCCGTCACGTCCCTGCCTGCCCGCCTCCAGAATAACCCTGGGCTGCCCAGGTGGTCCCCGAGCGCCTCCCTTCCAGCAGGGCCCCGGCCACAGCCCTGGGAAAAAACAGAGTCCCCAGCTCCAGGGAGAACCTGGGCTCAGCCTCAGTTTACTGGCCCATAAATCAGGAACGATGCTCTGGGTTTGGCAACAAACCAACTAACTGGCAGTTTGTTGTTTAAATTATGGCTGAAATTTTCCAGGATGTTATGGGGAAAGGACAGACAGGCCACATCTGACAATGTCCTGTTAGCCCCAATCAGGCCACCTGACAGGACTTTAGCCTCTAATCGCCAGTTTGCAAATAGATACTAATTAATTAAGAAGGCAGGTAGCGCCTCTGCTTGCAAACAGCGTCAGCAGGTCAGGTCAGGAACGTATTTCCAAGTGAGAAAAGGACATTTCTTCCATCACTGGCTCTTCCTCAGCAGCCCTGGAACTGGCCGGAGGCACTCACGCCAGCTTGGGGTGCAGAGCAGGTCTGAGGCTTCGCTGGGAGCCTGGACCAGCTGAAAGCCAGGTCGGCCCAGCCCTCCACTGGGTCCCAATCGACAGGTCCAGCCACCCTGGTTCGCAGCCCTGAGCGAGGTCCCCAAGCGGAGCCGGGAGAGGTCCCACGCCAGGGCAAGGCAGGAGCTCCCACCCCACAGCTGCTGTGCCCCCCGCCCATGGGGACCCCCCCCCGTGCCAGCAGCGTGCAAGGATCTCCAGGCACCCCCAGGAGACAGTGGGGTGGGGGTGACAAGGGGCTGCAGGATGGCAAGGGGCCAAGCCGGAAGGAGTGGGTTCTGGTGGCTCAGTCCCGCAGGCCCTCATAGCCTGCCCCATCTCACGCCAGGGTACCCCAAGCAAGATCCCTGCCTCTCCGTGAGCGCCTGGGGGGCCCCTGCTGAACAGAGACAGCTCACATCTGAATCCAGCCTCTCTGGGCTTTCATGAGAGGGGAAATAATAGAAGAATGACGCTCCACAAGGACAGGGCCCCTTGTCACTTCTGTGCACAGGTGTACCCCAAGTGCCTGGAACAGCAGCGGGCGCCCAGCAGGCACTCAGTGATCGCCCGTTGAAAGAATGAAGCTGTCTTCGCTGGGCATTTACTGTGGGCCAGGGGCTGCGGATTATCTCATTTAAGCCTCGCAATATGACTGCTTTACAAATGGAAACAGGCACAGAGAGGTCAAGCCATTGGCCCGAGGTCACACGGTGAGGCAATCTCAGGTGGGGACTTGGACCCTGGGTCACCCAGCACATCAAAGGTATTCTGCATCCTCTCACTCTCCCTGAAGCGAATCCACCTGGCCCTCGCATGTGCCCTACTGTCCCTTCCTGATGACTCCTCAACAGCTCAGGCCTCTACCTGCAAAGCCCACATCAACATACTATTAGGTACATCCGTGCACATCCACTCACCTGGGCTTTGAGGTGCCTACCGGCCTCTCATGGGCCCACCCTGGGCCCCAGCGGGCAATCCTGCCCTCGGCCGGCCTGACCTCCCTCTGAGGCTGCTCCACCAGCAGGGCTGACCCGGCTGAGTCCGCCTCAGGCCCGGCCCCGCAGAACCAATGACTCACCTTGTGGCCTGACTCCTCCGCAGGAGAGGCCAGAGCCCCCAGGCTCACCCACCAGCAGGGCAGGGCTCGGACCCCGGGCAACCTACCCCTCAGAAGGTCCTCGTCACCTCCAGAGGTCCCCGGGGCTCCAGCCCGTGCCTTGCCTGCCTGGGGCTGAGGTCCCCATAGTGGGCTGTGGCAGGGGCTGGAAGGAAACGCCCTTTTCAATGTCTGCATTAGGGCTGATGTATAATATATGAACATAGAGAAGGACCAGAAACTTCTATTGATGAGTGATGGAAAACGTTTGGAGGCTAAAGACTTAGGGGAGACCCAGTGCCCTGAATCGTTCCCTATTGTTCCTGTAACAAACTCAGTGACTTGAAACAACACAGGTTCATTATGGTGCGTTTCTCGAGGCTCCGGGGGAGAACCCCTCTCTGTATCTTTTTCGGTTTCTAGAAGCCACCTGCCTTCCTCGGCTCATGATCCCTTCCTGCCATTGCCACGTCTCCTCCTCCTCTGACCCTCCCGTCTCCCCCTTACAAGGACCCTCGCGATCACATCAGTGGGCCCACCCGGGGAATCTCCCTTCTCACGATCCCGAACTTCGTCACAGCTGCGAAGTCCCTGCTGCCCAGGGAGGTCCCCTAGTCACAGGTTCTGGGGAGGAGGACGTGGACATCTTTGGGGCCATCACTCAGCCTGTCACCCACAGGCCCCCTCTCTGCTGTTCACTCAGGAAACAGGGACGACCCTGCATCTGGGCCCCCAGCCCGCTTGGGTCACAGTTGTTGGCTGGCCTGGCGGAGACCGTGAACGCAGACGCCGGCCCCCCATCTGACGCCTGGACTCACACGATGTCCTCCTAATGGACCTGAGATCTGTCTCCGGCCCTGACCTCTCCCTGGTGCTTCGGCCGCAAACAGCCAGCAGCCACCGGGATGTCTGACCAGCATCCCCGAATTCCGCCCCAGCTGCTCTTGTGCTCCACCTGCCTCCCCTTGCAGGGGTCCCCAGCTCTGCAAAATGCTCCTTTATCCAGCCAGAGCTCACGCCAAAGACCCTGGAGTCCTCTTCCACTCCCCTCCTCCCCGTCAGCTCTGCTCCTGGGTCCAGGCCTGAGCCACCACATCTGCCCCCGGGGAGGCTGCAACGGTGTCTTCCCAATTCACCTCCTACCTTCCACTCCTGCCCCCCATCCCCACCATCGTTCTCAGCAGCCAGGGCAGGCTGGTACCATGTAAACCAGACCAGGACACCCCCTCCCTCAATTCCCTCCAGTGGCTTCCCTCACTTAGGAAAAGACTACACCTTTTGATGACAACCTCCCAGGTCCTAGGCATCCAGCCTTGCTCACCTCACTCTCCCTGAGCTCCTACCACAATGACCCTCTTTGTGTTCCTCCAACAAGACACACCCATTTCTACCTCAGGGCCTTTGCACATGCTATTCCTGCTGCCTGGAATGCTCCTCTGCCTCTTCACATGACTCAGGTGATGCCACCTCCTCAGAGAAGCCTTCCCTGACCACACTGTCAAAAGCTGCCCCCCCCCCCCCCCACTGCCTTGACTTGTTTTCTTTCTCCAGTGCATTCTCTGACAGGTAGGTTCACTCCTTGACTCGAATTCTTTCTGTCTCCCTCCACTAGAATGTCAACTGCATGAGGACAGGGACTTTGCCTGCCTGTCACGACCAGCTCCCCAGTGCCTGGCACACAGCAATGCTCCAAAAATGCATCCTGAGTGGATGAGTGGACAAATGGATGAGCCAGCTCAGACTCCAGACCACCACTGGCAGCCCTGCGTCTGCCCCGTCACCCTGCATTGCCCCATCACCCTGTGCCAGCTGCATCACCAGAGAGATCATCCAAGCCAACCATGTCTTACTTGTCAAAAATGTGTTATGGTTCCCCCATTGGCAGAATAAAACCCGAACCCCACAGCACAGCACGTGAAGCACTTCACAGCACATTCTGACCTCACCTACTTTTCTAGACTCACCTCCTCCCTCCCCTGAGCTCCCTGCATCCACACAGATGCTCTCCTTTCCCAGAATATCCCCTTCTTAACCACGTTTCCAGGGCTTTAAGCATGCTGTCCCACCCTGCCTGGAATGTACCCTTCCCCAGATCCTTCCTGAACACTCCTATATATCCTTCAACACCCCATTTAAAAGGCCCCCTTGTGAAGCCTTCCTGACACTGTGCACACCCTCAGAGTGCACCCGCTCTCTGCTGTGACCCCAAAGCCCTTGGTCAGACCTCTTAGGCCATGAGCAGCAGCTCAGGAATTGCTTGTGTCCAGCTCTGTCTTGACCACAGGCAGTGAGCTCCCAAGAGAGGGCAGGCTCCTTGTCTCTCTCACACAGCCCCGGCCTCCCCATGATTCCCGGGCAGACATCCTGTTTAGCGGGTTAACCACCCCATCCCCCTCCAAGGCACCCAAGCCCCCTGTGGCGGGATGAGGGCTTGGCGCTTTGACCCCCACCTGCCCTCTAACTTCCAGTCTTGTAGAGTCCAGGGCAGACGGGAAGGTGGAGTCAGAGGCCTCACTGGGCAGCACAGAGGCCAGAAGTTCAGGTC
Organism: Equus quagga; assembly: GCF_021613505.1. Classification (NCBI taxonomy): domain Eukaryota; kingdom Metazoa; phylum Chordata; class Mammalia; order Perissodactyla; family Equidae; genus Equus; species Equus quagga. The sequence goes on along the minus strand of NC_060286.1, from coordinate 35,240,044 downwards.
CCAGACCCCAGCGCCCCTGCCCTGCTCTCAGCTACCCAGCAGTGGCGGGAGGCATGCCAGCCACCGGCTCAGGGTGGCTACACCCATTATTAGCCCAGCTCCTGCCACTCCTAGCGGGCGATGCAGGAACACCTGGGCCGCCTTCCAGGAGCAGCAGAGCCAGGTAAACCCTCGGGCACCAGGACGCGGCAGGAAGCTGGAGCTTCCAGATGCCCCGGAGGCCCGCAGCCCCGCCCCAGCAGCAGGCTGGTTGTCCAGGACAGTCCAGCCAGATGACGGGCTGCCCACGCCGCCCTCAAAACAGGCCAGGCCATGACCAGGCTTTGACCCACGCCGCAGGCCAGCAGCACCCTGCCGTGGTGACCCATTTCCCTGCCCAGACATAGAGGGAGGAGGCCAAAGGCGAAGAACCAGGCACCTGTGCACATCCATTTGCAGGGCTCTCATCACAGGAAAAGCTGTGGCTGATGACCTGGGCCCAGCACTCCACACGCATCACCTCCAGTGGTCCTCACAGCAGCCCACTGTGCAGACGTGCAGAACAGTGCTGGGAGGGGAGGGACCAGCCGAAGCCTCCTGCCTTTCCACGGGGTGAGGGGGAGATGTGAACTTGGGGCCGTGCGACCACAGCCAGGACACCAGCCCTTACACCCTATAGGGCAGGGGGCTCAGGGGGGCAGGGTTTCAGGGGGTCACCACTGCACAGTTCCCTGCAGACTGCCTGACCCACGCCCCCCACGCCCAACCCAGAAGGTGGACTGATGACCACAAAGAGCACTGGACTAGGAGTCCAGAGGCTTGGGTTCAAGTCACAAGTCCACCACAATCAGTGCCAGTCACTTCTCTGCCTGGGCCTCAGTTTCCCCACCTGCCCAAGCCCAGGGTTTGGCCTGGCTCAGGGGGTCTCTGGGGCCCTTTCTGCTCAGACAGGACTCCGAATCGGGGCTTGTTGTAGCCTTTGCTTTGCCTGGACCCCTCATTCATGTGCCTCCCAACTTGAGACAGCCTCTCCAAGCGGCACCTAACTCCAAACGCCTTCTGTGGACGCGAGGGACGGAGAGAATGGCCAGCCACCCGGGCGCCCCCAGGTCCACTCGTGGGACTGGGGGCTGGGTCTCTCTGACGGCTGAGCCGTCGGGTAGGTGGGGCCGTGAGCTGCCGACTGGGAGGCTACTAACAAAGAGGGGGCGACCCTAAGCCCCGGAGCCTCCCTGTCCCCGCTCCCGGCGAGCCTACCTCGCGCCGTCGGGGCGGCACCCTCGGGGACACCTGGGACGAGCGCGCCGGGGGCGGGGGGCCGGGCTGGGTCCTCTGCGCTGGGCGTCCTCGGGGGACGGCGGCGCGCGTCCCGGGCCCTGCAGGGCCTTCCGAGGAAAGACCGGGGCCCCCCCAGTCCGTCTGGACTTGGCGCTCGCGGGGGTGCGAACGCCGCGGGTCCCTCGCTGGGGGCTGAGCCTCGCGCCGGACCCCCGTCCTGCGAGCGCACATGCGCCCCGGCGGCGACCCCGCCCACCGCCTGCCCCTTCCCTCTCCCCCTTCCTCCTTCCCCCCACGACCACTGACCATAGTGACCGTCGGGCCAGGTCCCGCCCCAGCGAGGAGCGATCCGGTGCGGGAGGGCGCCACGGGAGCCACGGGCTGGCGCCGCCGTTGAGTTGGGCGGCGGGGGCCTCGAGGGCGTGGGGGCGAGCGCAGAATACACCCGACCGCTCCGCAAACCAGAGGCTAGACCTCCACTGTGTCCCAGCAAGACACACGCCCCGCGATTGACGTCTGAAGCGGGCAATCAGAAGCCGGGGCGCAGGACGTCACAGAAAGTGGGTGGGACTTCACGTGCCGTCAGCCTATGCTTTAGGGTCCATTTGACAGGGTACCGCCCCCCTTTAAAGTCACAGAAAGCCTTTAACTAGCAAAGGAGTTAGCCCAACCCAGAAAGACAGGTCTTCATTTGTAAAGGCTGAAGGGCTTTTGACCAAAACTGCAAATTGAGGTCTTCTGAAAGATTAGCTGGCCCTCATTAATTCCTAAACAAGGTCACATAAGTAGCTTGCTCAAGATCAGAGGACAGGCACTTAGGGATACACGTGTCCAATAACATTGTTACCCGCATGCCCTGGTATAGCTTCTAAATAATGTTTCACCCCCTTCTGACTCATGAATCAGTAGGTTGCCAGCTACCCAATTAATGTTTGTTGAATGAATGAATTTCCAGGATCGTTGATACCGTGCCTCTGGAATTGTACGCCTATATATGAGGCACAGAGGGTGAACCAGGTCTGGTGACTCAGCCTGCATACAAGCTCATTATTACTGGCATCAAACAGAGGAACATGTATCATTCGAAGATTCATTCACCAGCCCTTGACTCCTGGAGAAGGGGCTTCGGGTGGGGGAGGATTCGTGGGGAAGCGGCTGCCATACATTGCACACGCCCGTTTAACAATTTTAAGCAATTCCCCACCCAACTCACACTCCCCCGCCCCAAGCGCCAGGCTAGGCTCTTGGGAAGCCCAACATCTGTGTCTTCCAACTGCGTATCCTTTTCTAGGTGGGGAGTGTGGGGTCAGTCGAGGTAATAACAATAATTACTAATTTTTACTGAGCACTTACTGTGTACCTATCGCGCACTGTCCTAAACTCTCAGCCTATGTTACCTGACCTAATTTTCTTACCTAATTCTAATTTTACCAACTAGTTTATGGGGATAGGTCCTATTATCCCTGTTTTTCAGATGAAGAAACTGAGGCACAGGCAAATTAAGCTACTTGCCCAAATTCACACAGCACACCGTGGGGTCAGAGCTGGTTCTGAATTCACTCTGCTGAGGAACCATGTGCGTGATTGCTTGGCCATGTAGCCCCACAGCCCTGTTTACTTTCTGGGGGGTTTCTGCTCTTTATTTTTTCACAGGCGCGGAAGCCAGAGAACAGACAGGAGCAGCCCAGGGCTTCTCAGCTAGGAAGTAGCCCAGCGGGTGAGGGTCCCTGGACCTCTGACTCCCCATCCAGTGCTCATTCCCGGCCATGGGAGGCTTCACTCAGTGGAGGAACGACGCAGCCAGGGGCGCTCCATGGGGTGTGGCGAGGAGTCTTTGCCGAGCAGAGGAGGGAAGGGCCTGCCGGTCTCAGGCTTAGTCCTGGCGAGCCCACATCCAAAGCATCTGGGGCCTTGAGGAGGAGGACCCTGAGCAAACTGAGGTTCCTAGCAGCTGTCGTGCTGGGCTGTAATAACCCCTGAGCCCGGGCCCCCTCTTCTTCCCTCCCCAGGCCACGGCAGCTCCAACCTGAGCCAGCACTGGCATGTCGAAGGAGCACTGGACTGGAGTTCGCAGGGAGCCCTGGGCCCCAGGCTGGCTCTAGACTCTGCCACTCACTGCTGTGTGGCCTCAGGTGATTTCCAGGCCCTCTCTGGGCCTCTGATTCCTCACTCAATGAGAAGGTTGGACAATCTGGACGTTAAAAAAAAGACAGTTTAAAAATATTTTTAGTAGTGAAGGCTTTAAAGAAAAACACAATCTTACCCAGAATCTAGTATAATCTCTGTAGTCTGTAACTAATCAGGCTTCTTCTCGAGCTCTCCAGATGCTGGTTACACGAGAGGAAAGTTCACAGAAAGTCCAGCTGGTATTCAGGCTGGGTCCAGTTGAAAATGGAAACAGTCCCTTGAGGGGCCACCCCTACCCCGGCTGGAGGTACACACGTTCTGTCCGGAATGAACAGGCTCCCCTCTTCCTGCACTGCTTCCACCTGGTGTCCAGGTGTCCAAGTGGAGGGGCCGGGGCACGGCTGCTGTGGCCTCACAGGTTCGGAGAAGAGTGGCTTGTCTCCAGCAGAGGACCTGGGCACCTGGGTGCTGGACACCCCCAGCTCGGTGGCCCATGTGACTCATGGTCTGGCCTTTCTCAGGCTGGTCAGACCCAGACCACTCCTACCCCACTCTCTACAATGTGGCCCTGGCCCACCTTTCTTGCCCTCCCCCTCCCTCACTTCCCCATGTACTCAATACAGGAGCCTAAGAGGGTGGCTTCAAGTGCCAGAACCTTCTCATGCTTTCCCACTGTAAGCCTTTGCTCCCCCTGGAATGCCCGTTTCATAGGCTCTACCTGTCACATCCCACCCATCCTTCATATTCTGGCTCCCCTTCCGTGAAGTCTTCCCAGATTGCTGGGCTGGTCGTGAATGCCTCTGAATTTCCATTATGCTATGTTCATCCTTCTATGGTGCTGATCCCTTGAGACTGTCATTTGGAGGAGGTGGCAGGACATGGTAATTACAAATGTGGCCAATGGCATCGAGTATAGTCACGCCAGGATTCCCACGGCATCGCTCCTTGAGCAAGCCATCCCTCTCTGAGCCTCCGGTTCCTCGTCTGTAAAGTGGGGGTATTCATACTCACTTCAAAGGGTGGTCTGGAAGACGAAATGAGATGATGATGAAAGGCACCTGACACTGTATTGGTATCCTGCAAGTGCCCGGTACACTTGTGCTTTGCATGGTGGTCACTGGGGCCCGAGTGTTGTCCATTCCTCCCTGCAACTGACTGAACCTAAAGGGGACAGGGATTTGCACGTGGCAGGGAGGAACCCCAAGGAGGTTTGCGTGTGTGTGCCTGAAAGGGGGTCGTCTGCCCTCTCCCTAGATCAATAACAGAAGCTCCGACGGAAGGATCTCAGGCAGCCATGCCCATGCGGGCAGGAGCAGTTTTAATGGCGCCCCTTTTCCTGCCTCTCTTTACATGGGCTGTCCCATGCACCTCCGTGCAGGATGTCAACACCGTCCTCCTGGCTGGCCCCACCCCCTCGCATCAGAGCCTGCAGCCTTGAGCTGGAAAACTTGTTGAAATACAAATTCATGTGTTGTTTCACTGCTAGGGAAGATCAGAAGAAGTCAGAGTGAGAGCTCCGGTACCTCCCCCCCAGCACCTCCCCCACCCCCCACCCCCAGGGAGCAGAGCTGTGGGCCTGCCCTTGAGTCAATGCTGCACTGGCTCCCACCCTAGGGGCAAAGTCCAGAAAGAGGCTTTTATTTTTGAGAAAAGATCTTTCCAGAAAGAACAATGGAACTTGGGAGGTTGCAGAACGGGGAGGTGAATCTGGCTGAATAGGGAGAACTTTCTGGAATGGGGAACGGGTGGAAGCAAGTGTCCCAGAGCAGGTGGCACTCCTAGCATTCCTCCTCACTCAAACGTCACCTTTTGGACATGAGAGGAAGGGCCTGTCCTGTCCAAGGGAATCAGGACCCTGGCCTGGCTGGCCAAGACCCCTTTTGTCCCTCCCTTCAAGGCTCCATATATTTTTGGGCGAGGAGTGTAGCAACAGGACAACAGACAGTCTGTGCAACATTCAACAAGGATTTCCTGCACGTGCACTGTGTGACGGGCGCTGACTGCACATCTGTGCCCAAGCCTGGCAAAAACTGCTGTCCTCGCTCAGTCCCTGTGCTGGTGGGAAGGAACCCCAGTTTCTCTGTGCTGGATCGATCACCCGGGACCACACAATCCCAACAGGATGTGGGCAGGATGGCAAGGGAACCCTCAAATGGTTGAGATTTAATTTTCCACCAGCCAGGGAGAGGGGACACACAGTGAGAGTTCGTTTTAGTGGGGGAAAGCCAAAAGGAATGTGGTGTTTCTTGGACCCTCAGAGAGGGCCCCGGAGAGCCAGTCGCATGACAGGCCGCTCTGGCTTTTCAAATGTGAGACCAGAAACTCTGGAAGAGAAATCATTTTACGAGGCTCAGTTCTACCACTTTTCAGCAGAAACATGACCCACAGCCCCAGGAGGGTAATAGATGGGCCAATTTTCCAGCCAAGTGCCCATCTGTGGGCTCCCCCGGGCCTGGATTCTGAAAGCTAACATTTCTTCAGCTCAGAGAGCAAGTGCTGTGCTACAGGCAGCCTCCCAGGCTGGGCAGGGAACTGGCTCCGGCTTCCACGGAGGAGAAGGCACTGGGCGTGGTTTACAGAAGGCCGAGGCCAGTGGCGGTTGGGGGGCTGTCTGTTCCAGCCCCGGCCTTACCTCCCTGGGAGGGGCGGAGAGCCCATGGGCTGGAGGAGGCTGGAGGGCGTCCCGGCTAGAAGACCTGGGGCCACATCACATGACCTCTGTGATAGGCAGCCTCTGATGGCCTGATGGCTTCTTGTGTCCTTGTGGAACCCCCTTCCCTTGAGTGTGGGCTGGACCTAGTGGCAAACTTGTGACAAAGTACAAAAGTGACAGGATGTCATTTCTGAGATCACTTTACCCAAAGACCGAGGCTTCTGTCTTGCTTTGCTCTCTGCTCTCTCTCACTCGCCACATTATGAGCTGCCCTGTGGAGAGCTCCGTAGGTCAAGGAGCTGGGGGAGACCCTCAGCCAACAGCCAGTGAGGAACCAAGGCCCTCAGCCTAACAGCCTGGGAGGAACTCCATCTGCTCACGGCCCCGCGAGTGAGCTCGGAAGCTGAGTCTCCTCCCATCGAGCCTTCAGGTGAAGCCACAGCCCTGGCTGACAGCTGGATTGAAGCCTTGTGGAGAGACCCCGAGCCAGACGTGCCAGCGAAGCCAGGCCCAGATTCATGACCCACGGGAATAATAGGGAGATGATAAACGCTCATTGTTTTAAGCTGCTGTGGTTTGGGTGATTTGTCACACAGCATAGGTGACTGGTGGCTCTCCTCTCAGCCTCAGTCTGCTCCTCTGTAAAGTGGGTTAATGATACTCATCTCTGGGTAATTGTCTGGGTGAACCCAGCTCTGAGGGTCACTGCCTCAAGCTCCCACTAGGAGCAGAGTGGCTGTTCCACAGCACTGTTCCTCCCCACTGCTTTAGTCACACAAATTAATGTCTAACTGCAAACTATGGCAAGTGCTGGAAGGAAGAGAACAGGGTGCCGTGGGAGCAGGTAACCGAGGGCCCTGGCCTTGTCTGGGGGGAAGGCTTCCCAGAGGAGGTGAACTTTGAGCTGAGGTCTGAAGGACAAGTTGGAGAGGTTCCATTTGTCCCTCTTGTCCCCACCCTGTTAGTCTCTTTCTCAGCATTTTTATTTCTGGTCTCAGGATTTCTCACAGCTCATGACCATTTCTGTGTATCTGCCTTGGGTGAGCTCAGAGAGGGCAGGGTCTGGGTCACCCCAGTACACTGGTACCTGGCACAGTGCCTGGCACATAGTAGGTGCTCAAGGAAAATGCACTGAATGAATGAGAAGGTGTAGGACTGAGGGACAAAGCTTTAGAGGTAGAAAGGATGGCATTGGTGAAGATGCTGGGAGAGGAGCTGGTGAGTTTTGGGAGCTGGGATGGGCAAGCCTGGCTGGAGTGCAGGAAAGAAGGGAGAGGGGTTCAGATCAGGCTGGAGGGGCACCAGGGCCAGGTCAGGCAGGCCTCGAAGGCTAGGGAAGAGGCTTCGCTAAAGGGCAATAGGGAGCCTCGGAAGGGGCAGGAGGGAGGGTGGATGCCATCAGATGTGCTTTTTCTGAGAGATCACTGTGGCTGCCCCGAGGAGAGCGGGTCTGAGAGGGCAAGTTGGAAGCAGAACACCTGAAGGAGGCTGCTGTGGTCATGCTGGCCAGAGAGGATGGGGCCAGGGACGCAGCTGGGGCGCAGACACGGGTGACATGGACTGTATCCAAGACAGAAGGTGATGTGCACAGGACCTAGCGGTGGGCTGGATGTGGGGCGGCGGGAGAGGGAGGGTCCAGGAGGACCCCGAGGTTCCTGTCTGTCCAGCCGGATGGATGGCTGAGCCGGCACTGGGCCAGCGCGGCCTCCGGTGGACAGAGCAGAACTCAGGGCCTGAGTGAATCTCCGGATCTCATCTCCGAGGACACGGAAATGGAGAAGCTCAGGACGCTGCTGTGATCCCCGGAAACTCTCTGGGCCCCCAGAGAGCAAAGCTCGGAGAAGCCTGGCCCTGGAGAGGTTGGTGAAAGCTCCTCGAGACTCTAGCCCGTGTGCACAGATAATGGAGGGGCCATGGGGTAGGTGCCGGCTCCTCCGTCTGGGCCTCGGGGGCCCCGAGCTGCCAGGCAGAACTCGAAGGGCAGCATAAACACAGCGGCTTCCTGGATCCTGTTTTCCCCAAAGATTTTTACAGGGAGAAAACATGATTTTTTTGGTACAAGAACAAAGTATTATGAACTAGAATGCTAATTTGCTTATATAAAATTTTCAGATGAAACACAAACGTGCAAAGACATTCAGTTCCCCTCAGGCCTGAGCCCTTTCAGGCCAGGCCCCTGAAAGTCCAAGTTCATTCTCCTCTGCCGTTAGAGGTATTGGAGGAAAGTTCCAGAAGCTCTGATTAGGAAAACTGCCCTCACTTGGAGGTCAGCCAGACTTGGACTTTGCCACCTGTTTGCTGTGTGACCTTGAGAGAGTTACTGCACCTCTCTGAGCTGAGGTATCAGTTTTGGTTGTCCTTGAAAGACCCTGCCTGTCCCAGGAGGACTTCGAGCAGTTGATCCTCACAGACTGGCTTTCCGACTCACAATTCACACCTTTTACCACTTGCTGAAGGAGCACTAAAATTTGTTCACTTTCTAGGTGGGCAGCATCTTGCCTAGCACACTTTCTTACACAACATCACAGGAAATAGAAAAATGAAAATCAATCATGGCAGGAATAAATAACCACGGGTGGTCCCCACTCCCCCCACCATATCCAATGCAGGACTTCACAGGAAAATTCGAATTGTATAAAGGTCTTAGATCAACTTTTTGAACCCATTTAAAATCGCGTGCTACACTATCCTGTATGAAAGGAAGAAAAGAAAATTTGAGAGTCCGCGACTCCCATCAGCCCATTTTATAAACATCGTGAGATGTGGTTTTCAGTCAGATCTTCCCAAATCTGTCCTCCAGAGCGGCCGATAATCTATCCAGCCACTTGTGAATAAATAGTAACAGACAGAAATTTTACATACACACGGGCGTGCAGGGTGCCTGGCCTGTTTTTCTATTCCCTTCCCATCCACCCACCAACTTCACATGTTAGAGACCAGCGAGGACTGAGAGGCTCGCCAGGGCCCCAGGGGCCTGTGTGGCTTCACTCACCCCAGACCAGGGCTCTGCTGGCTCCTGAGCGATAGCCACCGTCCCTGGCTGGGGTGGGGCGCCGGCTGTCCTGAGGGAGGGCCCCTCCTCCCTCGCTCCTTGGACCAGCCCAGGGGGACAGGCTACAGCATCCTGAGATTTATGATGTTGTGGAGACGAGGAGAGAGGGCGCTCTTCCCCGAATCATTCCCCTGGAGAACTCATAAACCCTTGCCTGCTTTAGGATGACTCACTCTGGGTCACTGCTGGGGAGACAGCTCATCCTGGGAGGTGGCATGGCCCCAGGCATCCATCGGCACCTGTGCATGGGACATGGATGACCCCGAGGACCAAGTGGTAGCCAAGGTCCCTCCGTCCCCCAAATATCCCTCACTTTGGGCTCCTAGATGTTCCAGAAAATTTTCACTTAGACATCCACTCCTTTGCCTAAGACTTTTGTTCATTCATTCATTCTTCATTTACTCTGAGGATATAAGGATGTGTTCATCCAGTACATAATTACTGAGGACCTATTCTGTGCTGGGCTCCACACTGGGTGCTAGGATAGGTGGTGAAGGCACAGCCTCTCTCCTTGAGAACTTCTCCTTCTGGCGGGGGAGATAAAAATGTAAACAGCTGAGTGGTGCCTATCAGGAGGCAGGAGCTCCCGAGAGCCTTGTAAGTGGGGCTGGAGCCCCGAGGTGGGCTCTACTCTGCCTGGGGCAGGGGCAGCTGGGGAGGTGAGGAGGTGAGGCTGGAAGTGGCTGGGGAAGCAAGCCGCAAGGAAAGGACAGCCAGGGCATAAGGAACCTCCATGGAGGCACATGCGGGCCCAGGCACAGCTCTCCATGGCGGCTCAGAGGCTGATGGGCTGGAGACATGGCCCCTCCCAGGTCACAGCCCCTCACAGCAGAATCCCTGGACGATGAGAGCCCTTGCTGTCCTCAGAAGTCACACCATCGCCTGAGGGTGATGCCCGGCTTACCTCGGAGCAAATTAGACCAGCGCTTTCCTGTGCCAACTTGCGAGGGGTCTTGTTAAAGTGCAGATTCTGCCTTTCTCACAAGCTCCCAGGTGACGCCCACGATGCAGGTCCCTGGACCACACTCCGAGTAGCAGGGGTCTACTGTGGTGCACTCTCCCTGGATGCCCCCTGGAAACTGATACCCACATTTGAACACCAGTCATCGGCTCCCGCCTCTAGTTCATGAATCACGCCCGTGCTCCCTTCTGCCCACAGCGCCAGCTCTGAAAGGAGGCAGACGTGGGGCCTGTCCCCCGGGCTGTGCAAGCTTGGGCCTCTTCAACCTCTCTAAGCCTCTCTTTCTCATCTGTAAAATGGGGATACTCCCTCTCGCAGGGTTGGTATGAAGGCTGCGTGAGTGATGACGAGCTGTGCATGCTAGTTCTTGTTCTTACAGTTCTTTTTAATACCAAACTGTTTCTGGTTACAGTGACAGTTGTCCCACTTGGAACCTGACGGACTTGAGTTAATGTCCCAGCTCAACCACTGAGCAGCTGTGTGACCTTGGACAAGCCACATAACCACACTCAGCTGCAGCTTCCCCCTCTGTCAAATGGAGCTGGGAAACCGAGGCTTTCCGGCTCACGGGTTGCAGGGATGACGCAGTGAGACGCAGTGGCCTCTAAGCAGCCTTCTGGTGCACATCGGGAGATTCTCACCATGGGGAGAGCCATCAGGGGCCTCTCTTGATTCACTCACATCTAACACTGTACACCTGCTCTGCGCCAGACCCCAGCAAGGCACGGAGTGTTACAGATGAGGGAAACACAGCCCCGGCCCTATCGCCCCTTCCACGGAGCTGGAGAGCAGTTGAGGGCCCAGGGCCCCCTCTCTCTGGACCCTGAGTGCAATGTCTCACATGGTACTGACTCGCACGGGGAACCCAAGCAGCTGGCAGCCAGAGACAGTGAGCTTTGGCACCAAAAGGTCAGCAACAGTGCAGTGTCTTGTGGAAACCTCTAGGAAGAGCAACAGAGACATGCCAGGGCCAGGCGGCTGGGTTTGAAGATGTTCGAGATGTTCCCATGAGTTGCCTGGCATTTACAGCCTCGGAGCACAAGCCTCGAAGTAGCCCTGCCTTTCCTGAGCCAAGAGCGGGGCTGGGCAGGGCAGGCCCCCCAGGGTGAGGGGCTGGGAGTGAAGGCTGGAGTACCCAGCCCCTTGACGGCTGGGGCCCCGGCAAGGCAGCCTCCTCCAGACGTTTCCTGGCATCCCCGTCTGGCCAGCTTTCTTACTCGGAGAATGGAACTCAGATTGGGATGTTACATTTTAAGGCTGGAGACCAGGGTGGACACATTCAGAGAGTGGAGCCACATTCAATAAAACACAGTTGCCAAAACGGAGAAAAGACAATATGCCGGGGGCCAAGAACCCCATCTTCAGAGCCTTGAAGACAGTCCTGTGGGTGAAGGACTTGACAATTAGCCTTGATCTTGGGGACACCAAAGGTTAGGATTAGTGAGATGCCAAGAAGAGTTGGTTTCCAATTAATTTCCCAATTTTTGAGAAAAGGTTTTTTTTCTGGTTATGAAAGTTGACCATGCTCATTGCAGAAACTTTGGAAAATATACAAAAGTATAAAGAAGAAAATTAAACGTTAGAATCCCAAAATCCAAAGCTAACTACTGTTAACAGGGCAGAACAGAGTTCTTAACCCCTTTTCTACATCCCAGCATTTCTCGGGGACACAGTTCATGCCCGTCAGGTGGCCTGGTCCCCACATGGGGTGCTTCTTGGGTTGGAGAGAGCATGGAATTTGACATGTGTAAGTGTATCAGACAGCTATTGCTATAATGCTGTGTAACAAACAACCTCACACTTCACTGAATGACTTCAGTGGATTCAAACGGAAGGTTGGGTCAATGTCCGCTCCACATGGCTCTCATCCCCCTGGAACCAGGGGGCCCCCAAGACATGTTCTCTTCACCACAAAGCTCAGGGGTGGTGAGCACCCCTGCATGATCATGTTTTAAGCCTTTGCTCGTGTCATAATCCACTAACATCCTATTGGCTAAAGCAAGTCACGTGGTCAACCCAAGGTCAAGGGGTAGATATGAATACTCTGCCCACCATGAGCCTCTGACAAGAGTGTGAGTGTAGACACCACCACAGGGCCCTGGAGACTTGGGATCAGTAATTCAATCTGCCCAACGAGGTGGATCTAATACGTCCCACTCCTCCCCAGGGTCAGGATCCTCTCAGTCAGGAGCTCCGCTTTAGTCGATTTCCTTCTTTTATAGCAATAATTTCTACTAAATTGGGTTTGTATTCTGTTTTTTTTTAATCCCTGCTTTTTTCACTTTACACCCTATAGATATTTTTCCTTACATTAGATATTTTTGAAACCATGTAATGTAATAGCTGCAGAATTATAAAAGCATAAAGTTTTGGCATCCTTTAGTGACGTCTTCCTCTGAGATATTTGCATTGTTTCCAATTTGGCTACTATAAATAACACTGTGGTGAACATCTTTGTACAGACGCTTGGTTGGCATCTGTAACGGGCATTTCTGGCCTTTGCTTGCCCAGTGCCAGGTCCCACCTCCCTGTGATGACAGTAGCCTCATTTCCCTTTGGGGGAACCACCTGTCCCCTTCTTTAATTCATGTGGCTGAGTCCAGGGGAATGGCCTCTAGCCACGAAAAATATTCCACCTCATGGAAACTCAAACAAAGATTTGACCCAGATCCAGCCAATCAGAGTATGGGATCACAGAGATGAGTCTGGGATGAACACGTGACCTGGGCCTGGCCAATCAGGGATTTGTTTAAAGAGAGGCACGTGACCCAAGGTGATCCAATCAGAGTGAATGCTGGCACTTTCCCAGGACTTACTGGCAAGAGATGTTCTTTCTTTTCCTCCAACTTTAACTTTAGAGGATGCTGGGCCGAGGTTGTTGGCTGCCATCTTTTTTACGCTGAGCCTGAGGATAAAGCCAATGGTAGGAGAGTGGAGCCCAGAGACAGAGGGAGACTGTTGACGTTGAGTAGGGTGTGCCTGAAGCTAGAATCCTTGGTCTTTTAGTCGTATCAGCCAATGCATTCTCTTTTTGGCTCAGCCAAGTTGAATTGGGCATCCTGTCACTTTAAACCAAATAGCTCTGATTTTATTAACTTAAATTTCTTGACCTAAAATTACTGAGCCGAAGGACATAAACATTTTTTAAGTCTCTTGAGACCTCTTATCAAATTGCTTTCCAGAGAGTTCATGCAAACAGTATGGCAGTGTTGGAGAGCCTGGCTTACAACCATTAGTGTATTAGCTTAAGTGTTTTTTTTTTTTTTTTTTGAGGAAAATTAGCCCTGAGCTAACTACTGCCAATCCTCCTCTTTTTGCTGAGGAAGATTGGCCCTGAGCTAACATCCATGCCCATCCTCCTCTACTTTATATGTGGGACGCCTACCACAGCATGGCTTTTGCCAGGTGGTGCCATGTCCACACTGGTGATCCGAACCAGTGAACCCCGGGCCGCCAAAAAGCAGAACGTGGGAACTTAACCGCTGCGCCACCAGGCTGGCCCAGCTTAAAATTTTTTGATGGTCAGAAATTATATGGTTTAATTTTATTTTAGTGAGTTGAAATATTTCTCATGTTTATAGGCCATTTTTATTTATTTTGTGATTTTCTGAATATGAACAATTCGTATCAATTATTTTTTACTTTGTAAGCATTCCTTAAATGTCAAAAACATTGATCTGTTTTCAAATTTCTCAACATTTTCCTCCAGTTTATTGTACTCAAATATTTTGACGTGTCCTAAGCTAGATGTATTTTTAACTTTTATGTGATCAAATTATTTTCAGTGTCACTTCCGTTGCTTTCATTCTTCCGAAGTCCTTCTGAATTGATGAGCAGGTAAAGGTGGACCAGAGTTTTTTCTTTTTGTCATTTGGATACCCGTTTTTCTCAGCCTGTGATTGGAGAGCCATCTGCATCAGAACTGCCCGGGAGCTCGTTAAAAACCCAGATTTGGGGACCCCCCCCCACCCCAAATCGGAACCTCTGAGAACAAGCCCTAGCTAGCTCCCTGTTTAGCAAGTGTCGCAGGTGGTCTTCATGAACAATAAAGCTGGAAAATCACCACTCAAAGGAATTAGAATATACTGCAGCGTATGGTGTGAAAAAAGGACATCATTTGATTTTCCCACCAAATAGCCAATTTTCTCAGCATCAGCCATTCGCTAGTAACCCAGTTCTTCTAGGATGATCTATACGAAGAATTTTCTCACACTTGAAGTTGCTTAGGGCTGGAATTCGTTGGAAGGTAATGAGCTCTCGGTTTCAGAAAATGTCCTGGCCCTGGGCTGCCGGGTGTCTTGGGGTCTCAGGGTCTGGGCGGGTGGTCAGATGAAATGACATTCCATAGGGTACTTGAACCACTGCTTTTTTCTCCAAATGCACTCAAAGACGTTTCTCCAGCTCATATGGAACCCAGGAGGAAAGTGCTTTAAAAGTGCAGGCTCAGGGCTAAGAGAGCTTTCTGTTTGGCAAAAAAAAAAAAACAAAAAAAACCCAGTAGGGATAAACCCCAATGTTGTAGTGATGCCAGCAGCCTGGCAGCACTCATGCACACAGTGCCTCTCAGTCAATTTCATGACCCAAGCCCTGCCCGGGGCAGGCTGGGAGCTCCTAAAAGACTCGGATGCCAGCTGTAAACTTAGACTGATGGCCAGGCCACTGCTACACCAGGCATCTGCTCTATCATCCTCCTCCCAAAGGAGTGTGACGAAACTTCTGAACTAGACCTGCAGATGCACAACAGGTGCACAGCAGGCAGATGGCAGGACACAGAGGACAGCAGCTCTCCACTGAGCCCCAGCAGGCAAAGCCACAAAGCCAGAGAATTGTGCCCTGGGTCCATAGGAGGGTGTTACATCCAGTCCCTCCCAGGAGATTAGACGGGGTTGCGGTGGCCCTCCTAGGATGCCAGGTCCCCATCATGCCTGCTCCATCATGCAGACAGGAAACTGGACTCCAGGCAGGGGGAGCTGGTGCTCCAGGTGGAGCAGAGCCAGCTTAGGCACTGAGGATCTGACCTTACTCGAAAGCAGAGGTTCTCGAACTGTGGTCCATGGACCGGTAGCATCAGCGTCTCCTGGGAACTTGTTAGAGATGCAGATTCTAAGGTCTCTCCACCCCAGACCTGATGGATCCACTGCTCTGGGGTTGGGCCCACACTCTGTGCTGTAACAAACCTTTTGAAGAGTGTTCAGATCTAAGGACCATCGGCCTAACGGCTGCCCGCATTACGGGGAGAATGACAGGATGCTTTAGATCTCTCTGCAAAGCGGATGTTGCGGGGAGAGAAAGAGAACTGAGATGTGTGAATGTGAGAGGCTGTCTGCCATGGAAGGCCTGTGTCCCCCCAAAATTCCTGTGTTGAAACCTATCCCCTGATGTGCTGGTGTTAGGAGGTGGGCCTCTGGGAGGTGATTAGGTCAGGAGGGTGGATCCTGACGAATGGGATTAGTGTCCTTATGAAAGAGACCAGGGAGAGCTCCCGCCCCTTCTACCCTGTGAAGATAGCATCTATGAACCAGGAAGTGAGCCCACACCAGACGCAGAATGTGCCGGTGCCAGGATCTTGGACTTCCAGCCTCCAGACCTGGGAGAAATAAACGTGTGCTGTTTAAGCCCCCCGGTCTATCGTAGTTTTGTCACAGCAGCCTGAATGGTCTAAGACACTCCTGTGTGTGGCCTCTGGCTGGCCTTTGGGACCCCCGCCCATGCCCTCTTTGCTCCAAAGGCCCGTGAGATCAGAAACTCGAAACAGCGCTCCCTCCACAGCTCTCCTTTGCTCACACTGCTCTTAAGACCTGGCCACACTCAGCCTTCTTCATTATATTTAGCTTCCCTAATTAATTCAGTGGCCAAGTCCCGCTCAGCCCCCCACCCTCCCTCCCTCTGAGCCTCTCGCCGCCATCTCCCAACAGCATCTAGAATACAGCAGACCCGTGGTGTTCGTTGACTGAATAGCAGCATCGTTTTGAAAGTTAACTTGCTGGCTCACCACTATTCGCAGCTCCTCAGTTGCTCTTGACTTTCAACTTTTCCCTAAATCAATTAACGTCAGTAACCCCCAGAGGGGAATTCTTTTCAGGGGTTGCTAGGATGATTTTACCCGAGTGGCACAATAAAACCAAGCCAGTGCCTTCCACGCAGACTGAGGTTTTCCAACCTGAACCTCAGAATGTCCAACTGAGACGGGACTCCCTTAGACACCCTCTCACCCAACTTTACAGGGGGGAAACCAGCCCAGAGAGGGGCTTTGCCTTGCCGAGTTCTCCCTGACAGTAGCATTCATTCCCGGTAACTCTGGGGACGCTTGGGGTGGGCAGAAGGCACTGAGCTGGCATTGAGCTTCTGGGCACCGTGAGGAGATGAGATGCCCCCTCCAAATCCAGTGCCCCCGGTCTGCTGTGGGCCAGGCTAGCTCTCACGCATGCTGTGGCTCTGGGTAGCTCTTTGTCTGTGACTCGGACATTCCCAGCAGCCAGGCATCTATCCAGTGCTCCCCGGTCTCAGATGAACCCATCAGCGACAGCAGAAATGCAGCCCCAGCTCCTGGGCACGAGTCTCCAACCTGGACTTCCCACCCGGCTGCTGCCTCCACCTCGCGAACCTCTGTCTCTCTCACCCACGGTCCAAGGCAGCGCCCCCGTGATGCCTGCCAATCCCCCGACATGGTCCGACATGGGGAACAGCAGCTCCCCACCCCAGCTGGTCCTCTCACTCCCCCGGGCCTGCTCCCACCCACTTAGGGGTGGTGGTAAGAAAACGAGGCCAAGCAGGTAAGGAGGTGGTCGTGTTGCCGGCGTGGCCGCAGTGGGGTCAGCACAGGCTGGAGCACTCTGAGGTCTGGGTGCTGGGAAAGGGGGTCCTAGGGATCGAATCTGGGCTCCTTGGACATTTCCTGAAGGGTCTGGAGTATCTTCTGAGTCCCTGGTCTTCACGGCTGTCCCCTGACCAGCACACTCTGGGTTCCATGAGCAGTGAGACAGATCTCACAGTCTCCATTTTGTCCACCATAAAGTCCTGGGAGAAAAAGAAAGCTCTCTCACCCGACAGGGCTTTGGGCCCTGGACACCACTTCCCAGGGACCGAAGCACAATCAAAGGTGACTTACATCTCCTCTTACAAGAGCCCTGTGAAGGACATGGTATCAATGCCAATGATCAAACCGATCAAACTGAGGCTCAGAGAGGTTAAGTGACTTGCCTGAAGCTACACAGCCCAGCAGTGGCAGAGCTGGATGACTCAGAGTTCAGGTCCTTGTGTGACTTCTTGAATGTGGGTGCCTGCCTCCTCTCACTGCTTCCTCCAGGAAGCCCACCCTGACTGCCCCAAGCCTCCCTCTCTGAGAGGCATTCATTTCTTAAGGACCAGGTACCTCCTCCCACCTCCGACTCTTTACCTAGCACAAGGCTGAGCACACACAGGTGACTCAGTGAGTCTTGAGTGAGTGATTGTTGTGGGAGACCCTTGGGACACCCTGACGTCACTGTGTAATTTTTTCCTTTCTCTTGGGAAGAAGATGAAATTAATACACTGTAACTATTTAGACAAATGTGCCCTTATTCAAAGTTACATCATTCATATCACAACGCAAAGGATATGCCCCGGGGAATGTCAATTATGTGGCCTTCCACATGGCCGGTGACCCCGGAGCTGTGCCACGGAGCAGCCCTGATACAGCCTGTGAAATTCATGTGAGAATTCACTCAACTAAGACCCAGGCTTGCTCACTGTTGACTGTTGCTACTGGACAACACTGGAGAAGGGATTCGCCCCACCTCTAGTACTCCAGAGGGACCCCGAATCCTGTGTTTGACCATCTCCCCTGGACCTGCCTCAAGTGAGGAAGCAAATTACAACCTAGGAGGAAACCAGTATTGAGGATGGCAGACAGGAGAGGGTGGAAAGGGCAGGTCCTTGATGGTGCCACTGAGCCTCGGGTCACACCATGCCTGAAACCCACCCAGCCACCGAACTTCCATGAATGATACAAGACATGCCTGTTAGGAGAGTCAGACAACTTCAGAATAGAAGACAAGGTCAGAGCCCTCACAGTCCCCAATTTCAGAATTTGCTACAAAGCTGCAGTAATCAAGGCAGCGTGGTCCAGGCATAAGGACAGACATATAGATCGATGGAATAGAACCGAGAGTCCAGAAAGAAACCTTCACATTTACAGTCAATTGATAGTTGACAAGAGTGAGGAGACAATTCAATGGGGAAAGAACGTTTTTTCAACAAATATTGGGACAACTGAAGATCCTTATGCAAAAGAGTGAAATTGGACCCCTGTCTCATACTATATACAAAAATTCGGCAAAAATGAATCAAAAACTATAAACTTCTTACAAGAAAGTCTGGTGCAAATCTTCACGACCTTGGATTAGGCAATGGTATCTTAGATATGACCCCTAAAGCACAAGTAACCAAAGAAAAAACAGCTAAATTGGATTTCACCAAAATTAAAACTTTTGTATGTCAAAGGACACCATTGAAAAAGTGAAGACAACCCACAGAATGGGAGAAAATATTTTCAAATCACATATTTGATAGGAGACTTGAATTCAGAATATATAAAGAAAGCTTACAACTCAAAAATAAAAAGACAAGCAATGCAATTAAAATATGGGCAAAGGAACTGAATAGACATTTCTCCAAAGAGTATACACAAAGACCAGGAAGCACATGAAAAGGCGCTCAGCATCACTAATCATCAGGGAAATGCAAATCAAAACCACAGCGAGACAACACTTCACACCCATGGGATGGCTAACTTACAAAAGACAGACAATATCAAGTGTTGACAAAGATAGGGAGAAGTTGGAACCCTCATATGTTGATCACGGGATTGAAAAATTATGCAGCCACTTTGGAAAACAGTTTGGCATTTGCTCAAAATGTCAAACATTGAGTTATCACATGACTCAGAAATTCCACTCCTAAGTACATGCCCAAGATGACTGAAAAGATATGTCCACACAAAAACATCTGCATAAATTGAAGCAGCATTCATAATAGCCAAAAAATGGAAACAACCCAAATGTCCATCCACCGGTGAATGGATGAACAAAATGTGGTCTATCCATACAAAGGAATATTATTCAGTCATAAAAAGGATGAAGTATTGATTCCTGCTACCATATGGATGAACCTGGGAGACAGGCTAAGTGAAAGAAGCCAGATACAAATTGTATTTTTGGGGGTGATGAAAATGTGCAGGAATTAAATACTAATGATGGTTGTGCAATTCTGACTGTAATGCAAACACTGCAGTGTCTGCTTTAAAAGGGTGAATGTTATGGTATGTGAATTATAGCCCAATAAAGCTATTATTGAAAATAAAAAAGACATGATCTGTTGTCAGTGGAAGCCTGTCTGATCCCGTGTTGTCTGTTGGTCCTGGTGCAGGCGGTGAGAAGGGGAAGCTCAGTGGACCCGACGGAGAGTCTGAAGTATAAACTGAGGACCCTGTGTAGAGGCTCCATCTGTCACTGAAATGTCCCCTCCCAGCGTGCACGTGTGTGTAAATGTGTGACCACACCTGTGTGCGTCCTGGTGTGTTTGCAAGTGTGTCGTGTATGTTTTGTGTGTATTGCTAAGTGTGCAGAGAGCACGTGTAAATGTCTGTATGAGTGTGTACACCGTGTGTGTGAGTGTGTGTGTGATGTGCCAGGGTGGGGCTACACATGAAGAGCAGGCAGGGCAAGAATGCCTTTACAACCCCCTCGGACCCTGCCCCTAATGGGTGCTCGTTATGTTTGCTGAGAGACTAATAAAGACCCTGAGACTGACTGTACCAGGAGCCCATGCAGCCATGGAGGGAGAGGCTAAGAGGGCTGCTAACCACGAAGGCACCATAAGTTGAGACCCAGGGTGGGCTTGGGTTGGAGGCCAGGCTGGGCAGCGGGGCGTCTTCATCTGAATCAGGTCGAGCTTGGAGAAGAAGCCCATGCTCTCGGGAACGCCATGGGCGGAGCAGCAGCACTGCTGGGCCATGCTGTCGATGGCTACTTGCACGTAGCTGAGTTGCTGGTCTGCAGGAGGAGGCAGGGGAGGAGGTGGGGGAGGAGGAGGGGGGCGAGGCAGAGGAGGATGGGAAGGCTCAGGCCCTCTCCCAGCATCCACTGACCCCGTCTCCAGCTCACTCAGGCCAGAGAAGCATCCTGGAGCCAGGAGCCACCTTCTCATCCTGCCCTGTGCTCCGCTCCCAAAGGGGCTTGGGGGAGTCCCTCCCCACCTCAGGGCCTGAGCGTCCTCTGGGCAAAGAGGGACACTGGACAGACTAACTTCCCAGAGGGTCCCCCTGGCTGGAGACATCTGTGGTCCACACTGAGGTGGGGCTGGGAAGGGGCAGGGAGGAACTCCTCACTTCCGGCAGAGTCGGAGTCCTGGATTTCGGGCCCCCGGGGCCACGTTCACCTTCAGCAACCTTACTTCCCACCTTAAAGAGAAAGGCCCAGAAGGGCTCTGTAGATGCTGCCAGTCCAGCTCCTCCTCTAAGTCCCTCGGCTGGAGGTCAGCAGCCTACTGACCCCACAACCCTCATGTCTTCCAATCGGGGATCCCACAGGGCCTGAGAAGGTCCTACATTTGCTGGCCGCACCCTGTCCAGGTGGAGCGTGCCCAGCACAGCCCTGGGCCCCGGGCCTTGCTCCCGGTGTCCTCTCAGCAGCCCCTGAGGCCAGAAGGGCACAGACTCTGGGTACGGTGAGGATCCAGGGGTCCGAAGGGTAAGTAGTCCACATTCTCAAGGCTAGTAAGGAACAGCTCAAGCGATTAAGCCCAGAAACCCTGGTCCTGGGTCACGGACTTCAGCCATGACTTGTCTTTCTGAGCATCACTCTTCTCATCTGTGAAATAGACAGGGATAAAAAGTAAACCAATATTCAAGAGTGCCCATGCTGGGCCATGGGACTAGGCCTGGGGCTCCCAGCTCAGATTCTTGGTAGAGCTCGGTCCTCAACTATCTGTGGCCTCAGTTTCCCCATCTGTAAAGGAACATCTGCCCCATCGTAGAGAAACCCCTTGACAGCCAGCCATCCCCAAGGAGAGGTACGTGGGTAAGCGGGGTGTGTGTTTGTGTGTGTGTGGGCGTGTTGGTGGCTGATGATTATCGAGGAGATAGTAGCCCCCAGCCCCTGCCCCCACCCATACCCCCTAGCCAGCTGACTGGACTCACATTATAGCTGCCCATGTCTTCCTGGCAGGTGACACCATGTTCCAACTGCCACTGCTGCTCCTGCTTGTGGTGACACCTCTTCGGCAGCTGACACAGCCGGGTCTGGAGGCTCTGTGGTGACAGGGGCTAGGTCACCTTGGTGAGCAAGCCCTCCCAGCACCTGCTCTGGGTCTGGTCCTGAGGAGCTCACTGCTCAGGGTGGTCTGAGCGGTAATGGGGGTGAGAGGAGGGGAAAGTTCTAGGTGGTCAGGGCCATTCAAAGCACCAGGAGATGCAGGAAAGGGTGTGTCCAGGCTGCCGGGGTTTGAATCCTGACTCAGCTCCCCGAGCCCCGTCTTCCTCGCCATAACCAGAGCCACAAGTCTGTGCCCTTCCAGCCTCGGGTGCTGCTGGGAGGATGCCAGGGAGCGAGGCTACAAAAGGCCTTCTATGGCCCAGGCGGGTGGGGCACAGGGCTGCACTGGACACGCTCTCCGCCAGGATCTGGGGCTGTGTTTGGAGACACAGCACATACGCAAGTGTCCTTGCTTCTCTGAGCCTTAGTTTCCTCACCAGAAGATGAGAAGAATGTCAGGACTGAACTAAGGTGCAAAATTTAAGGGGGTGTCAAAAACTCAGTAATTAAGAAAATATTTTAATTCAATGTGTTTTAAAAATCAAAGTTAATACAAAAAAATCCATGATGAACAAAGTATTAAAATTTTAAATAAAGATGGGATCCAACCTTGTGCTTACATGCTCCCGTCACTCACCTCCCTGGTTTCAGTCCCCGGAATAAAAACACCTACATTGAAGTGCTGGGGTGAGATTTACATGAGATGAAGCATGTGAAACACTGCTCGCGGTTCCCCAACCGTAAAGGGTCCCTGTTCCCCAAGGGAAAAAAAGGTACAAAATGTGTAGGTTTTCAGTGCTGCCACTGGGGGGCAGAGACTGGCCGCAAACGCCACACAAAGGTCCGCTGCAAGAATCAGCCCACCGGTCAGCCTTCTTCTCCGTCCCCTTCCCCTCTGTGTCCCCAGGCCCCGGCTGCAACCTGCAAATTCATCATGCCATGCCTGTGCGGGGCAGTTTCTTCTGCACGGGATGCCCACTCCTGCTGGCGAAAGTTCTATTTATTATGAGACTAACCATAAAGGAAAGAGAGAGATGACTCCTTGGGACACGTACTTCGAGACCGTCTGTGTTCGGTGTCTCACAACAACCTACCAGCAAGGTTGCGTTGCACCCATTTGACAGATGAAGAAACTGAGGCTCAGAGAGGGTACAAACTCACCCAGGGTCATGCAGCTACGCAGATGCTGAGCTGGAATTTGAACCCAGTCTGTCTGAATCCAGAGCTCACGGCTCTCCCACCACGCACGAACACCTTTAAAGCATAAGCTGCACCTCCCTCAGGAGAAACCCTGAGTCAGCCGGCAGAAGGGACAGAAAGGGATACAGCATGAGGCTCTGGAGTGACAGCCCACCCAGATTCTCTCAGGAGCCCATCACTGCTCCAGCCCTCCCTGGGGGTGATGAGGTGAGGGGGCCCCTATGCCCCGATTCTCTGGGCCGAGGGGAAGGAGTCAGGCTTCAGGCAGCTGTTACTGGAATAAGAGCCCGGTGGCCCTCCTCTAGAGACTCCAGGCTCTGGTGAACAGCCTGGTTCATCCTGGAGAAGGCCTCCAGATGCTCCTGGATGTCCCGGCTGAGTGTGAAGAGCAGCCTGCAGTGCTCCACCAGGGCCTCCTCCGGCTCCTCCTCTTCATTGTAGCCTACAGAGACAGAGCCATGGCAGAGGGTGGGCACAGACAGACCGGCCCTGCCCTGCCCCCTGCAGTGGGTGATGCTAATGAGGTGGGTGGGACTTGTACCCTTCCCCAGAATTCTGGCAGGAGCCCCAAAGCTGAGAGGAGCCAGACCATCCGTGCAGGGCTTGCTCCCAGACAGCAGTACTGGTCCCGCAGGGGCCGGCCCCAGGACCCACCTCCAGCCTCCTCAGGAGAAGCCTCAACATGTCACAGGCTGCCTATTGCCTGAGGACACGGACTCTGGATTGAGACGGTCCAGTGAGGTGAAACGGCTGATAGGCAGAGCCTGCAAGAAGGCGACAGCAATTGCTGCTGTCCTGAGGGACAGGGTCCCAGACCTGCAGGTTGCTCAGTCTGGATGGGTGAACAGGGTTGAGTCCCTGACCTAGGAAGGCCCCCAGCCAGGAAGCTGCCACAAGCAGCACTGGGCACTGGGTCTGCTTCGAGCCTCATGCTGGGCCTGGAGCCCTGCACCCCTCCTTGGCTCGGTGCTCAAGGTTCCTTTGTGCTGCTCGACCTTCCAGCCACATCTCCCAGCAGCCCCCTGCCAGGTTCTGGTGCTCGAGTGCACCGTCCCCAACCCCACCACGCAGGGCCTATGCTCCAGCCTGTTCCCTCTGCCTGCAATGCCATTCCCCTCTGCTGAACTCATTTGAGCCCCATGAGAGACCACCTCTTCCGTGAAGCCTTCCCTGACCTCCAGGGCAGAGTTTTTGGGGCTCCCACAGCTCCAAAGCACTTAGAGCAGAGGCAATGCAGTCAGACCAGAGTCTGAGACCCAGCCCCACTACTTCCTGGCTGGGCGACCTTGGGCAACTTTCTTAACCTCTCTGAGCCTGGGTAAAATATTTCTTAGAAGTTCATACGGAGGGGTAAAAGGGATTTACTAAAGAGCTTAGCACAGAGTAAATACTCAGTAAATGGTAATAGTTATTTTTTTATTGATGATGTTGAGATAATAATAGTGACGATGATAATAAAAATGCATATGTCTGTCTCCCCTCCCTTTCCTAAGGGGTTTCCTTCCAGTACTTGTAACAGTGAACTCTGGTACAAATCATGATAAAACAAAACATGAAGACCCATTTCAGATATCGGTGTAATTTCAGGTAATAATAGCAAAACACCAAGACGTGGAAACAACCTAAGCGTCCATGATGGATGAATGGATAAAGAAGTTGGGGTGTATATACGTACAATGGAATATTATTCTGTTATAAAAAAGGAAGGAAGCCCTGCCATTTGAGACAACATGGGTGGACCTTGAGGGCATTATGCTAAGTGAAATGTCAGATGGAGAAAGACAAACACTGTGTGACTCACTTTTACGCGGAATCTAAAAAACAAACAATCAAACTCACAGAAAAAGGGATCAGATTTGTGGTTTCCAGATGTGAGCGGCTGGGAGAGGGGGAACTCGAGGAAGGCGGCCAAAAGGTACAAATTTCCGGTTATAAGATAAAGTATTGGGGATGTAACGTGCAACATTAGGATTACAGCTAACACTGCCGTGTGGTATATTCGAAAGTTGTTAAGAGAGTAGATCCTAAGAGTTCTCATCACAAGGAAAAAAACTTCTTTCTTTTTTTCTGTATCTATATGTGATGACGGATGTTAACTAAACATTATATCATTTCACAATATATGAAAGTCAAGTCATCGTGCTGTACACCTTAAACTTACACAGTGCTGTATGTCAATCATATCTCAATAAAACTGGAAAAAATAGCAAAACAAAAACCAACGCCAAAGACAAAATAATCATGGTATCAGCTGACATTTACCAGGTGCCAGCTGGACACCGGGCCCTGCGCTCCCTGCTCACAAAGGATGAGTTCATTTGAGCCATGCAACTGGTGTGGTTCCCATTGTGCTGATGAGGACACAAAGACCTTGAGAACGTGTCACAGGCCCCACGGTGAGCGCTGGCTCCCCAGGCAGGCTGGCTGGCACCTGTGCCCCTCTCAACTTCGGTGGTGGCCTGCGTGCATCCCCATTCTGCATTCAAGCTGGAGGCTCAGAGAGGTCGCAGGCCATGCCCTAGGCCCACGGCTGGGAGGTGGCTACAGAGAGCTTTCTGAGGAAGCTACTTACATACCCTTGGGGATTTTCTCAAGGACCATAAACGGTAGTCTTCAAAAAGCTTGTGCTTCTCCACCTCTCTCTGCAGCTTCCTCTGCCTGTAGAGACATTCCAGGGGTGGCAAGAGCTGGCCATGAGCACTGGTCTGGAGGTTCCCAGGTCTGGACCCCTTGTGAGGCCACTCTCTGTGGATCTTGGGCTCAGACCTGCGCCAGGCCGGCCACTCCCCCCATCAGTGGGCCACTGACTTCAGTCTCTCCGCCCCCATTCTACTGCTGAGCAAACTGAGCCAAAAACAGGTTAAAGAGATGCCAGTGGTCAGGCTGCGAGGAAGGGACATGGGGCAGAGTGGAGCATGGTCTTTCTGGCACGGGGGCTGCGGAGCCTCTCCTGGAGGCTGAGCAGGTAGGGGGTGGCGTGAGCCCTTGCTAGCTGGGGACCTGGCCAGGTGCTTCACCTCTCTGTGCCTGGGCAGCCCATCTGTAATAGGGGTAATGAGAGACCCTCCCTTACAGGCTGGCTGGACCACACCTGGGGCGCCCAGCACATACTGAGCACTCAGTCTGAGGTCAGGGCCCCAGCAGCCCCCAGAGGGGATGCGGCCGCGTAATGCTGCCCAGCCGTGCGTGACCCATGCGGGAACCCCTCAGCAGGCCGAGTGTCCAGGAGGGCACCTGCTCCGGGCCCAGTCAAGGCCTGTGGTCAGACGCAGGGGGCAGAGTGGGTCTGCCCTGGCCAGCTGCTGGGTATCTCCAAGTGACCACTGAGTGACCTAGGGCAAGCCACTCTGCCTCTCGGGCCCCATTTTCTCATCCATACTGTCCTGAAAAATACAAGAAAAATTGTCTTTCTCCACAAATACCACGCAGGGCCCTTTGAACCGTGGCTGTGCTAAACCTTATTGGGGTTGGAAACCCTTACAGAATCTAACAGGAATTGGAACTTTTCTCCATAAACGTGCTCACAGACACATCCTTTTGCATCTAATTCAGGCTTCTGTGGGCAGCTGGAAATTGAAGGGCTGCTGGAGGGCGAGGACCCGGGGTCTCCACTCAGAGCCAGGGTGGCCACCTCGCAGGCTGATTTTAGAGGGGCCGAGCTGACAGGTGCAGAGGGACGGCCACCTACAGTCCCGCCTTCGTAATGGGAGACTAAGCCTGCAGAGGGCCAGGACGGGCCCAAGGGCTGAGGTCAAAGGGTAGGGGCCCAGCCCCCAGCCCCCTCACCACAGCTGCCCCTCCCAACTACTTCCAGGCGTCACTCTACTTCTGGTCCACTCCCTGGTCTGGCCTCCTCTGGCATTTTTGCTGAGTCCCAGCCACTTAGCCCACTGCGCGTGGCCCTGGGCTGGGGCAGAGGGCACGGTGGGGCCTGGGACATCTGGTACTTGGCCTGGAGCTGACAGAGTCCTGTAACAGCACCTGGAGGTCCCCGTCCTTGTCTCCAGTATTGCTCAAGCCAGCCCCCTGGTCTGTGTCCATGACACCAGCCACGTAGGCTAGGCAGGAAGATGGGTGGTAACCGCCACAATCAGGGCTGCAGCTGTCTCTTCTGATGCCCCCGACAGTCCTCAGAAGCCGGGTTACATTCCCACTTTGTGGAAAAGGAAACAGAGGCTCAGAGGGGGCCTCTGACCAGCTCAAGGACATAAAGTAGGACTGGATGTGGACTTGGGGCTCATTAAATCCAAAGTCTTGGGCCTTTGAGCTGTGCCCCCAGCTCTGGAGGGAACAAATGTGATGTTTTGTAGCTGCACTATAGCCCTCGCCACCCCATAGCTGGGAGGACCCCATCACTGCCAAGTCCCAAGGGCATCAAGACACCTGGGACTTCCAACAGGTGCTGGCTTCCAACAGCACTCAGAAAGGAGTCCTAGGGTCAGAGCTGGGGGCTGGTTCAGAAAGCAGCCGGCATGGGGAGGGGGCACCTTTGTCATCTCTCTCTACCACCCAACCCTCCACCCATTTATGCATTTAACGACATCACGTGCTCTGAGTGTATACAGAGCTTATGGAGCTAGAGTGGAGACTGAGACAGACACTTCGAATAAGCTTGTGGTCAAGCTGGGAAGGTGCCCTAGTTAACAGGCAGTTTTAACACAGCCTTGCAAAGAGTTCCCAGGCCGCTCGCCTAAGTCCGGTTCCTAGTTATGGCCAAGAGAAGAAAGTCTCCCTAAGCACACCATTCATTGGCCATCTTCTGGACCAGCCCCAGCAAGTGGGAGGAGCAGGGCGAGAAGGTGAGGGGTTACATGGTCAGCCTTTGCAGACCCGAGCATCGGACATGGGTCCATGAGCCTGGAGAGGAGGTAGAGGCCCAGCTGACTCACTCACAGCTCCAGGAGTACAAAACCACAGCCAGGCTGTGACATCACAATGCTGGCTTCTGTCCTCATGATGTTTCCATTGCAGGAGCCACCTGTGGGTGGAGGGCCAGATTATCCGTGGTCCTGTGGCCCTCCTCACCCCCGCCTCCTTTGTTCAGTTCCCAAGGAGATGGGGGTAGAGGTGTTGGTGACCCCAGGGGAGACTTGGGCTATTTGTGTCCTTTCTTTCAAGGCTGGTCATCTGTAGTCGAAGTGGAGGTCATTCTTGATGCCCCCACTTTGTGGGCTGCCCAAATCCCACTGGCCTGTCCTGGGACTCCCCCCTTTACCTCCTTCCAACTGATTTTGGGGGGCTGCAGCTCGGGCACTTTCCCAGCTGGGGCACTCAGCAACCTTCCCATGGCTCGGGACCACAGCTGGCCCAGGGCAGGGGAGGCGCCAAGCTGAAGGACCCCCCAGGACCTAAATCTGGGACCTGCTCCTGCCTTATGGCTTGGCCCTGTTACCTGCTCTTGGAGCTGGGGGCCTGTGCCCACCGCTGACACTCCTGCCCCATGCACTGCCCGACTAGCTGGCCAGGCCTTCCCCAGTGAAGGCCCCCATTCAGTCAGAGCCAGGGCCTCCTCAGAGGGTAGCCTGGGCATCACAGCCTTGGGATAGGGTTCACTCAGAAGCGTGCTGGGGGTAAGGAGGGGCCGAAGTAGGGACAAAGGTAGAGGGAGGAGCCTGGGGCAGGGGCTGCAATAGGGACCAAGGCCAGGGATGAGGGAGGGGCTGGGCCAGGGCCTCTCTAGGGGCAGAAGCAAAGCTTGGGTCTGTGGCTGGGGCAGGGGCTATGAAGGAGGCTGGGACAGGGTCCAGATCAAAGGCTGGGGCAGGGGCAGGGGCTGGATCAAAGGCTCAGGCAAGGGCAGGCGAGGGGGTGGGCTCACTGTGACTCTGGGACAACTCCCCCATCTCCCACTCCTCAGCAACCCCCTCACCACCCCTCATCAGTGGGCAATGGATTCAGTCTGTGCCGGCCCGGGAGTGCGTGAGCAGGTCCCAAGGGAGCTGTCTCTGCTTGACCCTCCATGGTTCCAGAGTAGCAGCTGAGACATGAAAGTGAGTAGTGGGCCTGGCCCTGACCTTGGGTCCAGGTGAGGGAGGGAGGACACGTGTGCAGGGAGGGCTGGTGCAGGGGGAGAGAAGCCCAGGGTCTAGGGTTACCCAGAGGGTCAGAGCCAGCCTGGGGTGGGGGTGGGCAGGAGCATTGCAGGAAGTCCCCCTAGTTAACAATGTCTGAGGTGATTCTTGAGGATAAGAGTGAGCGAGAAGGAAGGTGGGAAAAGCACTCCTGGCAGAAGGAACAGTGGGGACAAAAGCTCAGAGACACAAAAGAGCCTGCACGGGCTGCGAGAACTGTAGGCAGATCCTTGGAAGCAGAAGGTGAAGGTGGGAGAGGGAGCGGTTCGGGTGCGGCTGGAGCAGCTGTCAGCAGGAGCCGGAGTGCATGGGCCGGGCTCTCTGGTTGCCCGCAACAGAAACTGACCAGGCCACTCTGGGCAAAGAGGGCATCGCGGAAGGCTACGAGGGAGGGACAGAATCAGAAGAAAAACTGAAGACCCATGCTCAGAGAGGACAGGGGCCCCGGGCAGCCCAGGAGATCCAGGAAGCAGGGACTCAGGGGGATACCCCCAAAACAAACCCTGCCCAACCCCTTCTCATCCGCCTCTCCATCCTCAAGAAGCAAGGTCCTTAGAGAGCATGTCCAATTGGCTGAGCCTGGGTCATGTCCCCGCCCCTTGGCTTGACTGACAGTCACATCATAGGAACTGCCGTGGGGCCTGGTGGTGTCCCAGAGCAAATCCGGGGCCTTGGCTGGAGAAGGGGAAATGGATGCTGAGCAGGGGCTCACCTTACGGTGGCTCAGGTAAGGCAGGCCAGAGTCTGGGCTTTATTCTGAGGGCAAGCAGCGGCTGAAGAGTTTCGGCTGAAGGAGTGGCATGGTCACACTGGCGTTTTGGAGGGCGCGCTGGGGCTCAGAGTGGAGGTGCTGCAGGGAGGCCAGCAGCTGTAGTGTCTGACATTTGTCAGCACAGTTCTAGGCACTTTCCACGCAGGGATTAATTTAATATGACACACCCACCTGGTCAAAGCTGTTATTTCACAGAGGGGGAAACTGAGGCCCGGAGAGGTTTAGTAACTTGCCCAAGATCTCACTGTTAAGTGGCCAAGTGGTTAAGTTTGCGTGTGCAGCTTCAGTGGCCCAGGGTTTCGCCAGTTCCGATCCTGGGAGCAGATCTAGCACCGTGCATCAGGACATGCTGAGGCCGCGTCCCACACAGCAGAGCTAGAAGGACCCACAACTAGAATATACAACTATGTACTGGGGGGGCTAAAAAAAAATCTCTCTGTTGGGATATTACTGAGCTGAGAGATTAATCCAGGAAGTCGGGACTCCAGAAACGTCCAGGAGGTTGAGTTGCCAGAACTTGGAAGCAGGGTCGACGGGGGTCTTGCAATACGTAACACAGTACAGGGCGGCTGCTCTTGGCGACACTCGGTTAGCACCTCCGGGCACCTCTGGGACTTCATTCGTGAAGGACAGACGGCTCACCCTCCCCTGGCTGAAAGCAGATGCTGCAGCAGCCTCACCAGACCCTCTTCTCTTCCCAGGGTCAAAAACCTCAGAACCTAGTTGTCACCCGGGAAGTCCCTAAAACATTTCCCACATCTAATTTTTGTTTTTAAGTTGTGCTTGCTTATAGGAACCAAGGCAGAACAATGCCAGGTGGCCAACGGCAGAACCGGTCCCAACCAGAAAGGTCCAAGATGGCGATGGGGTGCCCTGCGCAAAACGAAACGTGTGCCAAAGGTGCCATGTGCAGGAAAAGAAGGTCAGCGCATGCCCCAAGTGCTCCTGCCCCAGCGACGACGTGGAGACCCCTCCCCCTGCACATCCCATAAGAGCCTGGCTCACCTGCCCTTCTGGGAGAAGGTGCTTTAGAGCTGACCCCGGCCTCCTCCATCCACTGATGGGTGAATAACGCTTCTGCTCTGCTATTCTGAACCCAGTCTCGTTCTATCCACGCGGGCGCCTCCGGGCAAGAGGACTCACTTGCGGGTCACCAGTCCTTTGGGGCTCTGTAACTAATCTCCCAGTAGCTTAGGACCCCAAACCACTCGGCCCAATGTAGCCACAGGCAGGGGGGCTCTGGGTTGGTGGGATGATTTGCTTCCCAGTCAGGATTTTATTTTTGGCCTGAAGTGTCCTGTGAAGTGCCCAGAGAGCCCTGGGACAGAGCTGGGGGAGACCCCGGCTGCTCTGGAGATAGTTCCCCCGTCAGGCCCTGAAGAGCCACCGCCCTAGTTACCATAGTTACCAGGGACCGCCAGACACCACCAGACACCCCGGACTTCCCACTGCCTGGCTCTTGGCCTGAGGTCTCTTGTTTAATTCTCAAAACAACCCTCCAATCTGGTGGAGGCATCGCCCCACTTTGCAGATGAGAAACCTGAGGGTCTAGGAGGTAGAGTGACTTGCCTGGGCACACGGCTAATGATCGGCAGCAGGGCTGGTGACGTAATTCGTGGGCTCATAAAATATGGGCTCTCCAGAGCACGGACCCCACGCAACGGCATAGGCCTGAGCTGGGCCGTGAACGCCCATCCAGGGACTCCGCACCATGTCATTTAACCACCCGGCCCCCTTCCAAACCCATCAACCTGCCTCAGAGCCCTCTTCACGCTCTGGTTCTTCTCCTCCCCCTCCCCCACCCCACCCTCCCCCAGCAAGCTGCAGGCCCCCCTTCCCTGATTAGGGGAAGAATCGTGGGCTTCCAGTGGGGCTGAAAGGGACCTCAGAAGAGAGAAGACCAGGGCCGAGAGAGGCGGGGACTGCCTAGGTCACACGGCTGGTGAGGGGCCCGGGTCTCAAACCTTCCCGCCGGCGGCCTCTCTCCCTTGGGCTTTGGGAGCCAGAACTCCAAGGCAAGGCTGTTACCGACAGCTGGGAACCTTGGGAGCTGGGAGCCTGCTTCAAGGGCAGAGCCACAATTAAATGGCAATAGAGTGTCCCTTTTTAAAAGCCTTAACAAGGGCTCATGGGGCTGGAATTTGACCCCAGGCTAAAGTCCATGCACAGCAGAAAGGAGAGCCAGATAAGGCCTCCTGCCCAGAATTCCAACCCTGCCTGCCCTGCAGCCCCAAATGCCCCCACCAGGGACAAGACCAGCCTTCCCCAGCCATAGGTGATGCTCAGGATGCAGGGTGAAGCTGGGGAGCCAGGCTGAGCTACCAGCTGTGTGCCCTTAGGAAAAGTACATAACCTCTCTGAGCCTCGGTTTCCTGAAATGCAAAGTAGAGATAATAGCACCTAGGTTGAAATGAGATAATCCATGTAGAACACGTAGCATCACCTCATTTTAAAAACTAACCCCTGTCTGTGCGTGCATAGAAGAAAGTCTAGAAGGGTAAGGAGGAATTTCGTGGGCCTTATCCTAGCGGCAGAGGATGCAGGAAACTTGCACATGATTGTAACTTTTTGAGAAATTTTTGAGAAGAGCAGGCAGCACGGTGCCGGACACACAGTAGGTATTCATCAGCCTTACTTTTATTTCCTGCTCCTCCCTTCTGTCTTCTTCCAGAAGATCGCAATGGACCCTTTTCTGAGAGCAAGTTTTGACAGAGGGAGGGGCTGAAGCAGAAGAGCCCTGGAGCTGGGTTGGCTGGCAAAGGTGGCTTCCGGGGAGGGTGGGGACTGTGTGAAGCCCGGAGGTGGGGTGGGGGCTGAGTGGGTGCAAGGAAGACAAGCAAGGCCTGTTGATTCTGCTGGAATTGTGCTGAGACCTGGCACTGCTTACCCCCTCCCCCACTGGGCTAGAACCTCAGAGATCTATTGCTCTCCCCTCCTTCCTGCCCCGGGAGCAGAGGAGGCAGAATCCAGAGCAGCCCGGGGCCCAGGAGGCTGTGCTGTGGCCGCTGCTCCCCTGAGGCCCCCATACCAGCCACCCCATTCTTACTTTCACTCGCCCTGCACCGGAGAACTGGGGCCCAGAGCTGGGGGAACACCCAAGCTGGTCCTGGAACCCTCTGAGGGCATCTCTGGGGCAGAGTCCTCCCAGGAAGGAGGACAGAGGCATTGGCCATGGCTCCAGGGTCCACCCCATGGAGGCTGGGCCTTCCAGTGTCTATGATGGCGATGTCTCCGCTCCCCCCAACTCCCACCGCGCAGTATCTTGGAGGAACTGCCCTCTGAGAAGAGGTGGGACGGGGCTGCTCTGACCACAGGGAGCTGGGGCTAAGGGGCCGCCATTAACTGTTCCCTCTCGATCCCCAGGAAGAAACTTCACGGCAACGTGGGGAAGCATTGAGGTGGAGGGAACAGAACGGGGTTAGAGGCCTGGCAGACTTAGGCTCAAATCGCACGTCCTCCGTGTCCCAGCCCTGTGGCACTGGTCATGTCACCTCCCAGCTCTGAGCTTCAGTAACAGGGGGCGTCTCAGCAAGGCCCACTGGTTCTGGCTCCAAACCTCTCGAATCTACCCGCTAGCCCACCCTGGTCCAAGCCCCATCTCTCCAGCAGGGAGCAACGCTACAGTCTTCCCTGCTGGCCATCCTGCCTCTCCATCCCCCGCAGGCCATCTCCACCCAGCCGCCGGAGAGAGAGAGCTCCCCTTAGAGTGCGAACCCAGTCTCCCCATTTCCCTGCCTAAAACCTGTGCTACTTGGGTAGGGGTTCGCCCACCTGCTGCCCGGGGACAAAGCCCCCGTTCGGGCCCTCACTCTTAGGACTCACTGTTCTGGATCGTCTTCCTCCCACCTGGAATGTGATCTCCATGAGGGCAGGGACTGGGACCCAATTGTCCCTGCTAAAGTCTCAGAGTCCAGACACACAGCTTTGGGCGTTAGTCACCGCTCCCCACTGATCGCTGGCTCACCATCATGAGTCACTTAATCTCTCTGAGTCTCAGTTTCCTTACCTGTAAATTGGGTACAACAGTGCCTATGTGACGGAGCTGTGAGTACCTAAAGATGACCTAGGTAAGGTGCTCGGTACAGGGTCTGTGATTACCAGGGCCTCAGAAAGTGAGAACGGCCTCTTCACTTGCATATAATCAGTGACAGGCAGCTCATTCCCTCCCAAGGCAGCCGTGTGCACCTGTGGACCGCTCTGACCCTAGAACATCTGCTCTTCCTCACGTCGAGTCCAAATAGCCTCGCCTAGTGTCCCTCCTTTAGCCGTAGTTCAACTGCTTCCCCGCAGAGTCTCTTGCTGTTATAACCACCGTATTAATGCTGGAGCATAGACGGATAAGCCGTATTTCAGCACGGCAGGGACACTAAAGGCAGATGTGACGTCCCTCTGTGGCTCCTCTCTAGTCGTGAGCTCCCTGGCCTTGGGCAAGTCCCTTAATCTGTCTGAGCCTCAGTTTCCTCCTCTGTGAAATGGGGTTAGCAACCTCGTAAGAAGTTGTGGGGATTCTCTTAGCTGATGCACAAAGTTAGCACCTGGCACATAGTGTTAAAAAAAAAAAACAAAACTGCAGTTATTACTATTACCCTGCCTGGTGCGAGTCCGCTCCCAGATCCAGCATTTGTGCCGTTTTCAGGTCCACAGACATTTCTAGTTAAGGCCGGGCTTCCTCTTGAACACTCTCCAGCCAAGCTGGAAAATAGGCCGGTTCTATCTGGGTCACCGCCCCCTTCACCCCCAGATGTCAGCCGGGCCCCCTCACGGCAGACAAGAGGGCAACTCAGCACTTTCTGAAATCTCCTGGGCGGTTACCTGACCCTGGGCTGTCACTCTACACACTGAGTTTGGAGGGCGAGGCCCCAGCCCCTGGGACACAAGCTGCCGAAGCGGGGCCCTGAGAGTCCCCAGCTAGGATGGCTTCTGCCAGGTCCCTGGCTGACCTGGATCCAGCCCTTTTTTATTATGATTTTTTCGGGGAGTCCCTGATGTTCTTAAAAATGCTGGCAGTGGTGGGCAAATGCAGCAGAGGAGACCAAGTAGGAGGGGCAATGAGGAAGGAGGGAAACCGGGAGAGTGTGGTGTCCTGAGAGCCAAGGAGAAGGGGTCAGGAGAGGGACCCGATCCTAACCTGCCCATGGGCCCCAGGACTGTGGATATGAGCAGCAATCACACACGTGGTATGTTACCTCTCACGGCAAAGGGGATTTTGCAGCTGTACTGAAGGTTACGGATCAGTGGACCATGAGATGGAGATCGCCCAGCGGGTCTGATCTGATCACACAGGCCCGGAAAGGGCAGAGCGTCTTCTCCGGCTGGTAGTGGAAGAACGAGTCTGAGAGCCTCGCAGTGTGAGACGGATTCAAGGCAAGGGCGGTTCTCACCGGCTGAGATGGCAGGGTCGTGGGGCAAGGACCTGAGAGGCCCCTGGGAGCTGAGATCAGTCCCTGGCCAACAGCAAGAACACCGGGGCCTCAGTCCTGAGGCTGCAAGGACCTGAACTCCACCAACAAGCTGAGCAAGTCTGGAGGCAGATGCTTCCCCAGGGGCTCCAGATAAGAGCCCAGGCCTTGGTTGCAGCCTCAGGAGACCCCGGGAAGAGAACCCTCCCAGACTGACCTCCAGAACATCTGGGCTGGGCCAGGAGAGACCTTATGAGTCAGGCTGAGAATTTGGGGCTAGATTGTGAGGGCTCCAGGGCCCCGGTTGGATGTGAGGAGCAAGGCCAATGTGCTTTGCAAGGCCATCATTTGGTCTGTCCCACTTCCAGGTATCCCAATGCCAGGGGAGTGTTTGCATCCAGGTGAAATCCTGAGGGCTTCCTGGGAGGGCCCCCCGGGATCTCAGCTGAGCCTGCTGGGGTCACCACGCTCTGAGCAGCATTTGCCCTGGGTGAGGGACACATGGGACCTGGCAGCCAGTACCCTGGCCCTGACAGGCTTCCTGGTACCAGGTGTCATTGTGCATCACCCAGCACATCCTGCAGTTCTGGTACAGTCTGTGCCTCCAATCCTGGGTCCTGAAGGCTGCCGGTCCCTCTGACCTGGGCATAGGGTGTTTGGACCTTTTCTGAGGACAGTCTGTGTGACTCAGTGTCTCTGGCCAGAGGATGGGCCTGGCCTTACCCAGGATGGGTGCCATTTACCCATGTGCTCATGCAGACTCCCACGGCCCTTGGCTAATCGCCACCTCTGGCGTGGGGACCCCACATTTCTCAGTTTACAAAGTCTTTTCTGCAGCAGGATCTTCTGGAGGCGCAGGCACATGGCGTCTGTGCTTGGAAACACTTGTTCTCGCGCTCTGAGGTTGCTCTTCATAACTTTTGAACAGGGCTTTCCATTTTCGTTTTGTCCGGGGCCCTGCAGTACACGTGGGCAGTCCAATCTCATCTCCCCTCACCACATTCTCATCAGGGAGCAGTGAGCGCATCCATTTTACAGAGAGGAACCTGTGGGCACCTCCAGTGTAGGGACCCCTGCTCCAGGCACATGGGCTGGTCAGATGCTCAGTAAATACTGCTGCAAAGGAACTGAATTTACCTCCCAAGACTGGCTTGGGAGTCCTCTCTGCTTTTCAGACCCCCACCCGACCTGTTTTCCCCACAAAGCAGCCACAGTGCAGAGCCAGAACTGTCTGTGAGCCCTGGAGGGCTGGGCGGTGACTGCATCCTCAGCTGTATCCTCGGGCCCAGCATCGTGCAAGGCTACGTGTTCAGTGGGTACCCAGTGAGTGTTGTTAAGTGAACAGAGAAGGGACTGAGGTTGGAAGAGAAGATGGCCAACCTGCCCAAGGTCTCAAGACAATGAGTGGCAGACCTGGGCTCCAACTCAGATCAGTGGACTCCGAGTCAAGTGCTCACCCCTTGGCCATGCAGCTGCCTCCAGTCTCTGTGACTCTGTTTCTGGGAGCCATCGGGGCAGGGGCACAGGTGACCGACACAGCTGCAGATTGGGAGCTGACCCCTGCCCTGTCCCTTCAGGGAGCCAATCGAGGGGAATTGAGTGTCCCTTGTGGATTCACTGAGTATAGCAGACGCTATGAGGCCCTGCTCGGGTCCCCCACCCTGACCACGTGCACACCTCCAGGCTTCCACCTGCCACCACCTGCATGTCTTGCCCAAACCCCCTTTGCCACACTGGAGGCCGTAATGCCAGGCAATTAACACCCTCCCAGGGGCAGCCCTCCACCACTGACTGATGGGGGTGTATAAATACCCCAGCTCCCCCACTCCTTTAATAGAACAAATCCAAGGGCCCGGCTCCACACTGGCTCCCAGAGTTCCCTGCAGGTTTAAGCTTCAGCTCCCCACCGTGGTAACTGGCCTGAGAACACACTCTTTATTAACTAACTTCTCTTCTGCCTGACCTCCCTACCCCTCTACCATGTGTGGCGGGATCATCTCCCAAATACACAGTTTGAGCTTCAGTCCTGGCCTCAGGGTCCTCTCCAGGGGGCCCAAACCAAGAATCATGGCTTATTTCTTCAGGGCATCCAAGTGCTCCCTTCTCCTGGGACGCTCTCGAAAACTCTCCTGAGTGTTGTCAGTGGCATCATCTCCTGGGGCAGGAAGTGCAGATGAGGCTGCTGGCTTCCCCTGCTTCTGAGAACAGAGCTAGAAGACGTTTCTCAGCCTGTCTGAAGTTGGAAGTAGCCAGGTGACTGAGTGCCAGCCAGTATGATATGTGATCAGTGATGTCTGCCACTTCCAGGCCCAGCTGATAGAAAGTTCCCTGTGGAATTTCCCTGTTCCTTCCTCTTCCACTGAACGCGGATGAACATGGAGACCTGGGAAGTCGCACATTTATAAGATGGTGGAGCCACCCATAGAAGCAGCCTGGGTCCCTGAGTGACCAGTGGAAGGAAGGCCATTTCTTGATTAAGAATACTGGCTATGTCTGGGGCCGGCCTGGCGGCATAGTGGTTAAGTTCACAGTGGCCTGGCGTTCACAGATTTGGATCCCAGGTGCAAACCTACACATTACTCATCAAGCCATGCTGTGGTGGCATCCCACATATAAAAAATAGAGGCAGACTGGCACAGCTGTTAGCTCAGGGCAGAGATGGCAATTAGCCAAGGGCTGTGAGAGTCCGCATGAGCACATGGGTAAATGGCACCCATCCTGGGTAAGGCCAGGCCCATCCTCTGGCCAGAGGCACTGAGTCAGACAGACTGTCCTCAGAAAAGACCCAGACACCCTGCTCCCAGGTCAGAGGGACTGGCAGCCTCAGGACCCAGGATTGGAGGCACAGGCTGTGCTGGGTGACGCACGACACCTGGTACCAGGAAGCCTGTCAGGGCTAGGGTACTGGCTGCCCAAAAAGAATACCAGCTGTGTGTAGATTCTCTAGAGAGAAACAATACTATTGTCCTTGAGCCATTGTATGCTTTGAGGTTTGTTACAGCAGCCAATCCTTACTAGTTCAAAGGACAAGAGACCGGGCCTTGCAGGTGGGCAGACCTCAGTTCAGTCCTGACCCTGTTCCTTCTTGTCTGAGTGCCATGAGTGCATCATTAATTAACCTCACAGCAGACTGCCCTATAGGAACCACTGTCCCCATTGTATGGATGAGCAAACTGAGGCCCAGAGTCACACAACTAGGAGGTGACAGAAGGTGAATTCAATCTGACTCCAAACCCAGTTTACAGTCCACAGAAGGGCTCCAGATCCTTCTAACAACCCTTTCTCCAAATGTCCTTGTCCTGGTAGCCAACCCCCTCAGGGCTCTGCTGTGACCTCACAATTGATGCTGAGAATTCGGCACATCACAGTTAATGGTCAGGACCTGCTTATGGGAGCAGGGACAAAGAATGTCTCTGCCCATGGTCCTGGGGGCATTTTATGGGCTGATGTCAGGCATCTGGGGAAACCTCTGGGTCAATCCCCTCATCTCCTCATCTTTAGGCTATGGCTCCTGTCCCCAGGGAAGCCTCCCGCTGCCACAGCAGAAGGCAGCTGCCCCTCGCTCCAGCTCCATCGCTGCTGCCGCCTCGGGTTGTCACACCCACCTGTTCCTCCAGTCAGGTGGCTGGAAGTGCTCCATGACCTGAGGGACACGTCAGGGCACTGCAAGTGGGACTGCCAGACTTAGAAGGAAAAACACAGGATGCCCAGCTAAATTTGAATTTGAGATAAACAGCAAGTAGTTGTTTAGTGTAAGTATGTCCCCTGCAATATTTGGGACATACTTATACTAAAGGGGCATTTGTTGTTTACCTGAAACTCAAATTTAACTGGGCATCCTGTGTTTTATCTGATGACCCTAGCAAGACACAGAAGGCGTGTGTGAAAGGGTAAAGAGAAGTCGATGAAGGCACAGAAGTGTGGGCAGGGTCAAGGGCACCAAGACAGAGCAAGGCAGCCAGAGTCCGGCAGCAACAAGAAGCTGTTACCACCCAGGGCTGAGCGGGGAAGGGGAGGAAATGATGGTGAGAAGCGGGCCCGACAGGAGGATGGAGTCGCTGTCAGAAGCGGGGCCCAAAGTGGAGGAGGAGCTGGAGAAACAAATACCTCGACCTCTCTCTCGTCCTTCCCACCAGTGCCTCCCACTGGCCGGACCAAGTCAAAAGCCAGAGGGCAAAAACCTCGGGTGATGCCCTGGTCAGTCTGCCAGGCACGGAGCCGGGCACAGAAGGGCAGAGCAGGGATCTGACAGAAATTGGGCAGCCAGCACGGTCTGAAAAAGGAAACCAGGCTTTCTGAATCCCGTTGGGCTCTCTCCCGTGAACGATTCTTACAGAGGACTCTCCCTGATAGATAGGTGGGGACAGGGGGCTGTCACAGATGCCACACACTGGCCTCCAGTCCTCCAGGAAGAGGCACCAAGTGGAGGCCAAGCAGATGTGGCCAGATGTCCACGGGGCCTCTCATCCCTCAAGACGTGGCTCCAGTCGGCTCTTGGCTGGTCAGATTCTCTGGCCCTCATTCGTCCAAGCCTCTCCCCAGATTTCCACCAGTTCTCCAGCCACCCAGGGCCCCTGCTCCGGGCTGGCTCTCTCCACCTAGGCTGGACCCCTGCCCGGGTAGGCTTGCTATCTACAACACCTGTTATTCAGGAGCCCGGCCTTCCTGGGAAGTGCAGGCAGGTAGGAAGGCCACCTGTAGGCAGGGCTGGCCCCCACAAGGCCCGCTCCCACTGCCCTCCTTCCAGGGTCCGAGCTCCTCTCCCTCTGTTGTACAGAACTGCGCCCCCTCCTCTGAAGGCCCAGAATGAGGTGGGAGTCACAGCCACCCACCCCAAACTTTTACCCAAGTGTTTCCCAACAGAGACGGCTGTCTCTCTCTCTTTTCCTCCCTCACTCCCTCCATCCACTCCCCTCTCTCATTCCTTGCCCCCCCCCCTGTGTGCCTTGCACCAGGCTGTAGAAATGAAAGAAAAGATGTTATTAACTCTGAACTGTTTGAAAACCTCCCAAGCTACTCTCTGCCAAGTGAGGACACAACGGGAAGACAGCCATGGACAAGCCACGAAGGGGCCCTCCCCAGACGCCGGCTCTGCCAGCACCCTGATCTGGGGCTTCCCAGCCTCTGGAACTCTGGGACCTCTGGCAACGCCACCTCATCAAGCAGAGGACAAGGTTGTAAGGAATGGCAGCGCCACCTAGGAACTCAGGTCGCTGACTGAGGAGCAGAGCCACACGCCAACCTGAATGCTGATCTTGGACTGGGACCTGAGAGAAATAAAGTCTGTCTTTCGTAGGCAGAAAACTCTCCCCATTCCTGCCCCCAGCACAGTCCAAGCCTTAGCATGACTCAAGAAGCTGTGCTGGCCCAGTGCCTGCCGACTCCTCCAGCCTCACTTCGCCCTCCCCACACCCTGCACTCTGGCCGCTCGTGTCTCCTGGGGCTGCCCGCTGGCTGCAGGCTTCAGTGCCACGGGCCTCAGCTCATGCTGTACCCTCTGCCGGGGATGCCCTGCACCCACCTGTGCACCTCCACAGCCTTCATCCACCAAGACTCAGGGCAGCCTGTGCCTCCTTTGTTGGAAGGCCTTCCCAACCCCAGCCCTGACCCCACACCTCCTCCTGACCCCCACCCCTCCCCCCCCCCCCCCTCCTTGCCCCATCCCTCCCTCCCCTCCTCCTCCCTGACCACACCCCTCCCTCCACCCCTCCTCCCTGACTCCACCCCTCCCTCTACCCCTCTTCCTTGACCCCATCTTTCCCCACTCACCCTCCCCGACCCCACCCCTCTGTCCATTCCTCCCAGACCCCCCACCTTCTCCCAGTCCTCCTTCCTGGCCCCTGACACCACCCCCCTCCCCACCCCTCCCCATGCCGTGGGATAGTGCCTCCCCACCTGTAGAGATTGTATATCCCAGCAGCTGACGCTGCTTCTGGCTCTTAGTAGGGCTCACAGCATTTAATTTGTGGCTTGAGGATAAAAATAGTAATAGTTACATTTATTGAGCATTGCCTCAAGCAGCTACTGCCCTGGACTTTCTCGGTGTGTTTCCTCATTTAAGCCTTACGCCAGCCCCGTGAGGAAGGTGCTGCTTACACTCCTGACTTACAGGTGAGAAACTGGGGCACAGAGACGGGCTGAGTGAACTGCCTGGCAGTTGCCCGGACCCACAGCGGGCTGCCGGCTGCAGCACCCCTTCCAACCCCACAGCCACCGCCCCGCAGAACCTGCGGAGGGAAAGGGCATTCCAGGTCCCAGAGGGACCAACGGCTCGAACGCACAGACAGGTGAGCGAGGGTGGGGGCACCAAGCGGCAGTGAGGCTGCGGATGGCATGGGGCTGACTGCAGAGGCCTCGGAGGTCCCACAAGACGCCTGGCGACCCGCCTCATGAGGTTATGCTGATTCTCCCAGGACCCACCTGCCCCTAGGGGGACGCAGAGCCCTCAGCCCACAGACACCAGACGGCCCTGGTCAGACACCAGGCCACGGGGCACCGCAGCCTGGAGATAATCTTCAGGCCCCAGCAGTCCCTCTCCTGGGACGTGTGGCACAACAGACAACTGACCCCATGGGGCCAGGCATTGGTGCTAAATATAGGCCCAGAGGCCCTGAGCGAAGGGCAGAGGCTGAGAGGCCAGCTGGCCAGACAGGAGGGGCCACAAAACAGGCCACGCACCAACACGAAAGTCCACTCTCATCCCAGGAGCCCGGCTGGCAGCGTCTGTCGCCACGGGACATCCACCCCCAGAGCATGGCCTGGGCGGTTGGCAGGCGCGGCATGTGCCCGGGTCACACGCTCGGAGGGGCCAGGCCAGGAGCGATGACAGTGCAATTCAGACAGTGCAGCCGGCCGCTTCAGTGGCACCGGGAAAATTCAAAAGGAAGGGCAGAAAAGCAAGAACAGAGAGAGAGGAAGACAATTTAAAATCTGGACCCTGCATTAGCTGAGTGAACTTGGAAATATATCTTAAGGTCTCTGAGCCTCCATCTCCTTGGGTGTGAAATGCAGACGGCCACGTCTGCCCCTCAGGACTGTGTGAGATAAACGCCTCGTCTGCTCTGCTCCAAGGTCAGCTCACCCTAGGGGTCCCTGGAGGGGCAGCCTCACTGGGGCACGTACAAGACCACATGTGTGCATGTGTGTGAGGAGAGTGTCCTTGTGCACACAGATCCGCTGCAAACACGCACACTGACTGAATTCTGCCCAACAGCCAGTTTCTTTGAAATTATGCTTGATCAGAGGTTGAATTCCAGGATTCAGAGACTCTTGCAAGATCCCTGTTATCCCATTTTTTATTTCTGATTTCGAAAATGTTTAGGTAGGCTTGATGTGGATTCCAAAAGACCTACAATTAGAATTTGTATTCTCAGAGCACAAAGATATGTGGGTGGAGCGACTTACAGCTGCTCCCTCTGGTTTCTGTATTCTTAACAGGTCCACGGTGCATCTTCTTCCTCCGTTTCTCAGGGCTTCAGAGAGGGGAAAGATTTGCAGAACATTCTGGTGGCTAGGCCCAAGCTCCTTCCAGTGTGTCAGGTGTCTCTCAGCCAACATGTGCACACACATGTGCATACACACACATGCACCAAGAAAGAGACGGAGAGCTATACTTTTAGAAAACAAGAGACTTCAACAGTTGCTTAATATTTTTATAAGACTAGTCTGATGGCCAACTCTCCTGCCAACTGGTGGATTAAATTCACCTCTTTTCTTCACTTAAAGAATGTGCACTATGTGTGTGTTAAAGAACACGCACTATGTGTGTGCAGTGTGCATGTGAGCTAAGCATTGTCAGTGCCTGTGTGCGTGTGTCTGATGGCACCAGCTTCTAGCAGGGCTGAGACCCATCCAGGGCCCCTTCCCTGCTTAACGGAGAACCCCCTGGCTTCACGGAGATCGCCTTCCCTCTGCCTTACTCAGACCAAGGCTGCATCTCCTCCTGCAGTGGCCTTCAGGGCTGGTATAGAAGCTGGTTCAATGAGCCCCCCTATAGCGCTCACAAGGCATTTGAAATCCAAACACTTGGTCCTCCTGAGACAGCTATTCCTGAACTCCAAGGCCGTCCTCAGGGAGCAAGGGAGAGGCCCCTGCACGGCCCCCTCCGCTCAGTGCAGACCACGTTCTGCCCTACATGTCCTCTTCCCACCCCATGCTGCCCCTCCAGCCAGGCCTTCTCCACTGCGGCACCGCGGACATCTGGACCATTAATTCTGTGTTGGGGAGGCTGTGCTGTGCACTGTGAGATGTTTAGAAGCATCCCCAGCCTCTACCCACCAGATGCCAGTAGCGCCCCCCACCCTTAGTTGTGGCTACCAGAATGTCTCCAGGTATTGTCAAATGTCCCTGGGGGGAAACTGTCCCAAGTCAAGAACCACTGTGTCCAACCAACCACCATCCCCTCTGTCTCCATCGGGAAGTTTAAGCTAATAACAACCTCTAACATTTACAAGACTTCATTCTAAGGAAGATTATACATATGTAAGTCTTTAGATATATATGTAAGCCTTAGTATTTATTCTAAAGAAGATATATATATATATTTTAGTCCTTGCTACCTTCCTGTGAAGTATGGGTACCACCATTTTCCCTACGTTTTATAGATCAGGAAGCCAGTGCTCAGAGAGGTTAAGCCAGTTGTCCAAGGTCATACAGCTAGCAAGTGCTGGAGCTGGCAGATGACTCCAGAATCTGGGCTCTTAGCCACTGGGCTCCACAGGGGGCTCTGTGGCAGACACTTTACAAGCGATTCTGTGCTAAAGGAGTGGCCCCAGCCTGACCTCCTGGAGTGGGAACAAGGAGTCACGATGACATCGACACCCAAATTGCCTGTGCTTGAAGCCTCCACTGCTCAACGGGGCTTGTGGTCTGTTGCAAACCAGGATTGCCATGCCCCCAAGCATTTCTTGGAGTCTCCAGGGGGCAGCAGGCATCTTAAATGTGCCCAGGAGGAAGCCCGGCCTGCCTTCTGGGCTCGACTCCCTCTAGTGTGTTGGGGTTTCTGTCACTTACCCCAATGACTTGGGTTTTAGGGTCTACGGCATGAGTATCAACCACTCCGGTCACATCATAAGCCTGGGAGGGAGCTGCAGAAAAGCACTGAACGGGTTTCTGGAAGCTCTGGCTTCTGCAAAGCCTTGACAGAGCCTCTCACTCTCCAGGCTTGGTCTCCCCTCCTCAGAAGAAGGAACTTGGAGCAGATGAGCCCTGAGGACCTTTAGTTCTGACATCCTTTGCTGGTCTGCTCCTTCAGCTCTCATGGGACAGAGGCTGTGTGGGCAGAGGTGTCACCATTGCCAGTCCAGGCAAGACCCAGGAGGGCCTTGGTGACTCCATCCGAACAGCAGGATGATAACGCCTCCCTCACAGGACGGCCATGCAGGTACCCGGACTCCAGGAAGAGATGGTAAATCGGGGCGCCTGTCCATCCCTTCCCACCCCCAGGATGTCGGGACCCCTGGTCCCCCACTGTGTCCCCAGACCTGCCCCACACTCAGAACCCAGGTCCTCCTCACCAGAGCAAGCCCAAGGCCTTCCCCAGCGCTGGGGCTGGCTGACCCCTGTGTGATGTCACATCACTGGCCACTTTGGGTCCTGAGGAGCAAGGCCGAGGTGAGAGCTGAAACCTGAGAGCAGACAGCTGCCGTTCGGCTGGCTGCCCCTGCAGAGGTGCCAAATGGGTAAA
This sequence comes from Equus quagga, assembly GCF_021613505.1. NCBI lineage: Eukaryota > Metazoa > Chordata > Mammalia > Perissodactyla > Equidae > Equus > Equus quagga. The sequence goes on along the minus strand of NC_060286.1, from coordinate 35,195,576 downwards.
GCTGCGTATCTGGAGCAGCCACTTGGCTCCCCGAGAGCTCTGCCTCCAGAGTGCTGGGCCAGGGCCTGCACTCAAGAGGCATCTGCCTTCCAATCTCCACTGCAGTCATGGAAGGAATGGGGCCCCAGACCTCGTCCCAGCTTCATCCGGATGGCGAGGGGCCGGCCAGGAGCTGCTGTGTCCAGCAGGACATGCCGTGTCTGACACAGCCAGTGGCTACTCCTGGGGAAGGAGGGCGGGCCTGCTACGTGCTGGTCTTGTTTAGGAGGGGCCCTTCCCGCCAGCTGAAAGGCAAGAGAAAGCTCCCAGCTCTGCTCTGAATGCATTTACGCTCATGGAAAACCTGTTGCCAACAGCTAACTTGGGTTTAACTTCGTTCTCAGATTCCCAAGTAGGACTCAGGCACGGCGAGATCCAGCAAGGAATGGGCTGGAATGATCTGACACCAGTGCCCCTGCTGGAACCAGGAGGAGTGCTAACTCAGACTGCACGCTGATGGCATCTCCCAGCAAGGAAGATATCGTCTGCACAGGACTGACGAAGCATGCTCCAAGCATGTCCCCACCAGGCCCAGGACACCCTCCAGGGGCAAGACTCTCCCTGGAGAAGGTCAGAGCTCACAGGCAGAAGGCGCTGGGGCTACAGGTTTCTGCTGCCTGTGGCTCCTTATCAAGGGCTGAAACTCCAGAGCAGAGCAAGACAACCTTACTATGCCCCCCTTGGGGTGGGAATAACTCGGCGGCTGCCAGCGGAGGATAGTTGGCGATTTGTACAAGGCGGGCGTGGGGTTTAGAGCTGTGAGGCTGGCTGAGGCCATGGCTCTGCCATCCTCTCTGTCCTGCTCGTCTGTCCTGGCCACTCTTCTCTGAGGGGTCAGTCATGGCCCAGAAGGCCCCAGCTGGCTGCAAACAGCCTGTCCCATGAGTGAGTTTGCACCTCAAATCTGCTAATTTTGATGGAAATCCTTCTAAGATCCCCTTGGTCCTCCCTTTCCACGCATGTGGGCTGTTGGAAATAATGGGGCCAGGACCAGACAGCCCTTTGCCAGTCCTAGGGGCCCTGCAGGGTGGTGAAGCCTCATCCTGTGGGTGTCACCCCCACATCTAGGATGTCGACAGGGTGTGGGGCTGACCTGCCCTTCTCGCCCATCTTGGGGGTGAGTGATATGCCCTCTCTCTGCTCCCTATACGTGGAGAAGACCGTCTGTCTTCTCTCCCTGGAGTTTGCCTTGGTGCCCTGAGCTGGGAGGTTGAGGGGGGTCCGGATTGCTCCCCAGGAAAGGCACTGTCGGTCGGCCCAGCCCACAGGGCATAGCACCCGTTTTAAAGAGACGAGGAGAGGCCGGGACTCCTCTGCCTTCTCCTGGCTCCTTCTTTCCCTTCCAAAGATGCGCCTTCTTCCCTCCAGGGACTTGGGGCCTTTGTGGGCCCTCCCCACCCCTGCCGTCTGCCCTCTGTCCACCCCGCTCCAGAACACTGCCCAGGGTGAATGTCGGACTCTTGTCTGTTCCTCTTCATCTCCTGAAACCAAAATAAACTGATATACGAGGCAGCCAGGGCCGGGGGCCAGGAGCCGAGGCCGCAGGGCACTGCTTTTAGCAGGTGGTGTCCCAGCGCTGGGTCTGAGCCGTCCCAGGACTTGGCACTGACCCACAACCCAGCTCCACCCCACCCTCAACTGGCTCTTCCTCTCCCCTCTCTCTCTCTCCTTCCTGGAAGAGATGTCATTGTCATAAGGAAAATGTGCTGGTATTGGCATCCTCTCTGGGCCCCACGAGGTGTGGGACGCTATGAATGCCTCCCCAGCACACACACACACACACCTTTATTCACGGGAATTCAGATTAAAACAAACATGGAGGGAAGCTTGGAAGGGAGAGGCCAGGTATGTGTGTGTGTTTGTGTGTGTGTGGCCAAGAGCCAGGCTGAGGCTGGCAGACAGTGCCATGGCCCTCCCCAGTTCAGCCCCAGGAGCTGTGAGCACATACATTCAACAGCTATTTAAGAGCACCCACTGTGTGCCAGGCACTGTTGTAGGCACTGACACACAGCAGTGAAAAGAAAGACTATTCTAGATGGGAGAGACGTGCAATAAACAAAATACAAATATATGATGGGTAAGGGGGATGATGAGTGCTGTGGAGAAAAATAAAGCAGGATATGAGGCTGGAGAGTGGGGAGGAGAGAGTCTATTTAGGATCCAGAGAGTAGGGTCCCCCTGGGCCATGCATGAGCCCTGCAGGCTTTCTCTGGGTGGTCACATCCTGCTTGCTGCTCCCCCCCAGCTGTTTGGTTTCTGCCTCTGCCTATTTCTGTCCCGTAAAACCCTCCCGGGGGACTGTTCCTCAGGACCAGCTCTGGGGCCTTGTAGGAGGGCTCCAGAGATCACTGAGGCCGGGGCTTCTCAGATGCTTGACGCAATTTGACGTTCAAATTAAAACTGCAATGAGATACCACTCAGGCCCACCAGAATGGATAATATGAAAAAAGATGGAAAATACCAAGTGTTGGGCAGGATACGGAGCAGCTGGAACTCTTGCGCGCGGCTGGCAGGAATGTAAATTGGTACAACACCTTTGGGAAACTGTGTGGCATTTACTCCAGCTGAGCATATACCCGCCCTATGACCCAGCGATTCCCATCTTGGGTGTATACCCCACAGAAACGGGCGCGCAGATCCACCAAATTAATGTTCTAGAATATTCATAGCTACACTCTTCAGCATTGCCCCAAACCGGGACCCACCCAAATGTCCACCAACAGTAGGATGGATAAACTGTGATGTATTTGTAGTGTGGAATACTATGCAGCCGCGAGAAGGAACAATCTGTAACTACATGAAACGATATGGGTGGATCTCACAGTAAACTGATGAACGAAAGAGGACACAGGTGTGGCTCCACTCACGTGAAGTTCAGAACAATCTGTGCCGCTGGAGGGCCGGAGGGCGGTCACCCCTGGCGGGAAGTGGTGGGTGGTGGTGTAGAGGTGAGGGCGGGGACCAAAGAGGCTTCCTGGGTTCTGCTAATAGTCTCTCTTTGATGTGGATGCCGGGTGTGTTCAGTTCGTGAAATGCAATGGAGCTGGACACTTAGGACACGCGCTCTTTTCTGTGGGTCTATTACACTTTAATAAAAAGTTTAAGGAATCAGTGCTGTTTGGGCCTCTCTGGGGAAGAGGCAGGCATAGGTATGTTTAGTAGGATGCTAATGTGCAGCTAGGATTGGGAACTGCCGAGTTAGCCCAACCTGTTCATTTTGTAGGTTAGCAACCCGCGATGTCAACACACAGGCCGACCTATCCATCTCAGGCTCTGCAGACCTTTACTCGCAGCAGCAGCAACCCCCAACTATGATGAATTAAGAACCTGGGGAAAAACAAACATTCATCAGTTTGTATTGGTAGCCCTGTGGGGCTCCTTGTTCTGCTCCAACATTTGGATTCCCCATTACATGGGGAACTGTGGCTAAAAGCACTGACTTTTGTGTCAGGCAGATCTGGTTGAGATTGCTAAACCAACACTTATAGCTGTGGGATTATGGACAATCTCCCAACCTCTCTGAGCCTCGGTTTCCTCATCTGTGAGATGGGGGTGATGAGAGCACTTGCTGGGACGGTGGTATGAGTGTAGCAGGCTGCTGTCCCAAATTAGTCCATGTGTGCCTGGCCAGCCCCGCTCCTCCTCTGCCCACCCCCAACACCCTGTCTGTTCCCTGTGACTCTTCACTCACCGTCTGGGCTCTTGGTTTCCGAAAGCTGAGTGCAGGCAGAAGGCCGCAGGGTTTGGTGTGAGTTTCTCCAGCTCCCTCGACTACAAGAAGTTTTTCTGGTCTGGGAGGGAGAGGCGAGGCAGAGGGCCACCCAGGAAGGAGCCCTGTGCCTGCCCAGGGGCCCCCACCTCCCAGGCCAAGTCTGGGGAGGGGTCTGGGATGTGTAGAGAGCCCCTCCTCCCACAGGGAGCCCAGGGAAGCAGTGGGGCTCAGGGACACACTCCATGGAGTCACCTAGAACTTCTTACCACCGAGGAAAATCCCCACACAGTGAAGAGAATAGGACAGCCCCTCTGGGCCCTTCTCTCACACCCCCACCATGGCACATGGTCTGGGAGGGGCAGAGTGTGAGCTAACCTTGAGGGACCACCAGCCACAGCAGCCTGGGGGGACTGTCCCAGACCTCTAGAACCTTGACCCGACCCCAGGACACCCTGTATTGTCTGAGATTTATTCCAGCTGGACTATTCCCAGTGAGTGGAAAGGCATCCTGAAGTTCTCCTGAGTTTGAGTTGATAAGAAATCATGCAGTGGGGTCAAAAATCCAATATCCTCCAAGGGGAATGGGCCCTTGAAATTGATAGTTTTTTCTGCTTAAAGGAATAGACCAAGTGACATTTCCAGCTCCCTGCAACCTGAGATCTGAGCGCATATGTGGGCATGTAAGCGTCTGACAGCATTCAGGGAGCATCCTGGATGCTCAGTGCGTGTGGCTCTGTGTGTATTTCCTGTGCCACCTGACACGGACATTTTGTGCCATTCAATCTATTCCAGAAACAGGGGCTGTCCCTTCCCTGGCCCTGGAGGAAGGGCTCCCGTCCACCGTGCGCCTCTGCCCAGGGCTCCCCTACACGCTTGTTTGTTTGTTTGTTTGTTCCCCTGCCCTTTGTAGCTCCAGCCCCACCTACAGCATCCAGCAGCCGGATACCCGGATCCCCGGTCCCTCCAAACATCAGGCTCTGCCACTTGCTATGCGCCCAGCGACTCCTGCAAAGGCCCCTACACAGAATCCCTCCGTCCCTTTCTCCCTCTCTATCTCCTTCTCTCAAATTCAGTCCATCCTCCTTCCTGCCTCCCCTCCTTTTCTTCCTTTGTCCTCCAGAGAGCTCTCAGTCTCCCTTCTTTCTCTCCTCTTTCCCACCCTCCCTGTCTTTCCTCCTTCCTTTTATTTCTCTCCCCTCTATCTCTCCTCTCACGTTCACTTCCCTCCCTCTCTTTCTTCCAGTCCATGCTGTCTCTCTCTCTCTCTCTGATACTGCATTTTCTCTCCCCCTTTCGGCTCTTGGCTTATCACGGTGCCTCTCCCCCTTGTCGTCTCTGTTTTTTCCAATTTTCTTTTCTTCTTTCCTTTCTTCTCTGTATTTATGCCTCATCCTCTCTCTCTCTTTTCTCCGCTCTCTTCTTTTTCCTTCTTTCTCTCTGTCATCTCTTTCCATTTTTCCTCTTTTTTCCTCATTCTCTTTCCCTTCTCATCTCTCCCACACTTTCTTTCTCCCTCATTCTTATCTCTTTATCTCCCAGTTCTGTGTCTCTGTCACCATCTCTGTCTCTCACCCTCTGCATCTCTCTCCTCTCTTGCTCCCTCCTGGGTCGTTCCAGAAACATACCCATATATGGCCTCCATGCCAAGGATCACAAATGATGACGTCACGTGAGGGCCCACGCTCTGAGATGCTCTCTGAAGTGAGGTCCGGAATTGATGCACCCAGAGGATCTGAAGGCAGGATCGCAGCTTCCTCGGTACAATCTTCAAACAGGAAATCTGAGACTCATAACATCTTATAGTTTGGCTCGCCATCGCTGGTCATGCGGTGGGCCCGAAATAAACTCCCTGCTTCAAAGGAGAGCGTTTCAGAACCGCCTGGCAGAGCAGCCAGAAGCTCAGGGCCAGGGCAGAAGGAAAACTCAGGGAGCATGTTCTGAATTAAGACACTCTCAAGAAAATCCTTTCTATTATCCCTGAACTGTACCCTTGTTTCAGAGCCTAACAGGTAATGCATGCTTTCAACTTTCTTATACAGACCTGGAGAAAGGCGGTCTGGCTGACTGGGACCGAAACCTCTGCAGCGCTGCCTCGTAACCTCTTACAGACAAACTCCTTCCTTGTGTCTCCCCGTCTCTGCTATTCTCTCTGCATGCTGGTGACTTTCATTTTGGACTTGGGGGACATAGAATCAGCCGTTCGCATGTATTTATCCGTTCTTCTGGAGGACTCTTGCTCCGGATATCACGCTGCTGTGCACTTCTAAAAATGGAAATGCGAAAGCAGTTATCAATGATGCTATTGTTGGTGCCATAGGCCTCAGGCGATGTCTGTCAGACAAACAGCTTTCAGAAATGCTTTTAGGTTGAGTGAGTAGATAGATATTTTCATGCATGGGGGCGTCAATTCCATGTGACATTTATGGAGTGCCTATGTGGGCGCCGTGTTGTGGGGGCGACAGCAACCAAGGGGCCGAGGGATGTACCTGCAAGCCTTGGGGTTTAGGGGAAGAAATAGAATTTGTAAACAAAACTATGATTCAATGTAAAGAATGAGAAATGTCACGTGAAAGTTAACACTGTGGAAATGTGACAACACCTCGTGTGTGTGTGTGTGTGTGAGTGTGAGCATGAAGGCACAGTCAAGGAGGCAGCGGCCTTTGAAAGGATGGATGGGATGCCATCAGGCAGAGGGGTGGGGAGAGGGACCTCCAGGTGGAGGGGCAGCTCAGGCAAAGGCAGTCATGTCACAGTGGGTCTGGGGTGTCAGTGGGAAGAGCAGTGCAGCCTCGGCAAAGGGTCCGGAAGGTGAGAAGTTGGGGAGAGCTGGAGGGGAAGCTGGGGGAAGATGCAGCTCCTGCCAGGCCAGGCAAGATGATGGAACAGTTTCTGATCGATTTTTTTTTTTTTTTTTTTTGAGCAGAGGAGGGGTAAGCAGGGCCTTGGCAGCTCCTCAGGACGTCAGGGGGATGGACCGGAATGAGGAGTAGGAAGCTAGCAACTCTTAGGGAGGACAAGTAAATGATGGAGCCCTAGGCGGGGCAGACGCTGAGCCCCTTGCACAGGACGGAAGAGCTCTCCTCACCAAGGAGAGGCTCGTATGTGAGGAGGGATTGAGGGACTTCACAGGGGTCCAGCCAGAGCCAGCTGGGGCCAGCACACCAGCCACAGCCCCTGACCTCTGCCACCAGAAGCCTGGGGCAGAGCATAGGGAGGCAGCCAGTGGCAGACGCTCTAGTCACTTCCAAAACAGTTGGATGTGTCCTGACAGCTGGTGGCAGGCCTGTTTACAGCACGGCCTCCTCGAGGAGCTGGCAGCTGCCTGCACCTGGCACCGTTAAAGTTTGCATCATCGGTTCTTGCACAAACAGGCCAGGAACGAGTGCCTCGTGGGGGGCGCCCGCCTCCTCCTTCCTGGGGTGGGGGCCCCATATAATCCACCCTTGATGATCTTACAATGAATAATAACACAACGGATATCTGTGAGCATTCGCTGAGCACTTACTAAGAGCCAGGTACCGGCCTCCTGCTTGTGGCAATGTCTCTGTTGCTTCTTTTCGAGGGCATCGTGAGTAAGAGGTGATGGTTGCTCCCATTTTCCAGATGTGGAAACTGAGGTTCTAGAGGGTAAGGATCTGGCCTAAAGCAGACAGCTGGGAGGTGGTGGAGGAATCCGGCCTGGCCTCTTGGCCTCCAGTGCCCACAGTCAAAGCAGCGGCCTCCCGCGGCCTCCTGGGGGACCTGCACAGCGGTAAACGGACCCGTCCTGGCACGGCCAAGGCATCATAAGGTGCCCGTATATTGTGGACAGGCTAGATCCAAGAGAATCTTCTCGAAGGAGGCACAAAAATATCTCTGGGCCCGCCCAGTGTCCCTCCATTTCTGAGCTGCAGAGTGTCAGGCTGCCCGGAGGAGGCAGCCATCACAGGACTGGTTTGTGTCTCTACTTCTCATCAGCAGCAGCTTCTTTGGGACTAATTAAAGCCCAGGAACAGAAATGAAGCTGTTGAGGGCTTTATGGTTGAGGGAAACGTTTCAGGGAAGTGATAGAGATGTAGAAGTAAAATGACCCCTAACCTGCTTGAATTTTTTAAAGAAAAGGACACAGACGAGAGGCATGGAAAAGAGAGGAAAAAGAGGGCAAGCACAGAGAAGAGAAAAAGATTTAAATAAAGGAAAGAGAGGGAAAAAACAGAAAGGAGAAAGGTGCTAGCTGATTCTGGTGTGATCTCGATTGAAAGATTTCCAGCCAGCCCCGCAGCGGGCCTGGGTGAGGGGGGCTTCTGGGGGGAGCTCCCGTGCCCAGCTTGAGTCTTCCGACTCTGCAGCCCGGAGCTAGAACCCCCTGCCACCCAGGGACAAGGGGAGGGTCCTTGTTCTCCCGCTGGGCAAGGCTTCAAGGGGCAGGGGCAGCAGCTGGGGGAGGTTCAGATCATATCAACCAGCCCCGCCCCACCTCACCCCCTCCCCAGGCTGCTGGCACAGATGGCGGAGCCCGGCATTCGCTGAGCCCTGGGCAGGAACTTGGTCAGGGGCCTAGAATCCCGCGTCCAGACCTGTATGGAGCCAAGCCTTGCTGATGGGTCTGGCTGCCGCAGGAAAAGGACAGGGAGGTGGACCGAGAGGGGTGTGGGAGGGGGCTAGTTGTGCTGGGGCCGGACCACGGCAGGGCCAGGAGGTGAGAGAAGGGCCTTCCACTTGGGAGGCTGAGGTAAAGGTGACCCATAGGCCTGGAGACTCAATAGCTTGGGACCCAAAGAAATAAAATGGAAACTTGGCATTTGTTGATGCTTTTCTTAGCTGGTGCTCGTGGCACCGCTTCAGACCGTGGGCCTTTGGGCCTGTGTGGAATTTGTGCTTCCCCTGGAAAACAGAATATTTTCTGCCAAAGAAACAGGAAAGCAATCCCCTCCCCGACTTTTGTCCACCCTCTCTTCCTCTCACTCTCTCCTGTTTCTAGTGGCTTCCTCACTGTACACCAATAGATAAATAAACCACCAAGACTTGCCGTCAGGGGCCCAGACCACTTGGGAGAGATTCACCCAGATTCAGGTCAGCAAGGGCTCTCACCTCCATGTGAGATGGAGCCTCAGTCTCCCCCTCTGTGCAATGGGCACACAGTGTCCATGTGGGGGTGTGGTGGAGCAGGAACAGGGCCAGCTCTGGACAGGTTCAAATCCCCGGTCATCACCTCCTACCTGGATGACCTTGGGCCAGTCACCCTTTCTCAGGACCTCAACTTCCCCTCCATACAACAGGGAGACGAGCCCATGTTGTGGGGTTGACGGAGGACTGCAGCCCCTAGCAGATCCCCTGGGGAACGCCCAGCAACCCTGTCCAACTTCAGAAGCCTAAGGTCCTGGCGCCTGAGGGAAGCCAGGAGCTTGTCACCAGCATCAAAGGATCCGGGATTAGCAGAGCTGGGAGCAGCTTTTCGGGATCTTTGGAGTCCGAACAAAAGGCTCAACCCCCAGCAGCTGCGAGGCCCTGGACACCAGCAGCCAGAAGCCTGTCAGCACTGCCTCTTTCAAGGGCCCCCCAGGGCTCTGACCTGGGCACCTCCTGGGGCGCCAAGCAAGGGGGTCTAGATCCCACGCCCCCTGCTCCCCAAGGCCAGCTCACCCCTTAGCCCGAGCAGAAACTTCCAGAGTAACTAACCCCTGGCCGCCACCCTAAATATTCAGCATCAGAGGGTCTGATGAGAAGAGGAACAGGCAGGCCTGTTCCCAGCCCCCTCTGCCACTTACAATGTGGGCCTCAGTCTCTCCATCTGCACGATGGGGAGAATCCTACTGCCTCTCCCACCAGTGTTGAGAGGGTCAAAAGGCACAGCACCTGAAAGCAGCCAGGAAGCAGGACAGGGACCCACAAGCTCCAGGTATTTTTATGGCTCAGGTTTTAAAGCCATAGGACCCAAGAAGTGGGGAGAACGTTTCAATGGTTCTCAGCCACGAGCCCTCCAGCTGGAAGTGTGTCCTCAAATTTCCTAGGACCTGTCTGGATCCCAGGGGAATGGCAGATCAGAAAGATAAGCTTCGATATCAACTTATGGGGCATTGCAAGGAATTGGGTTGAGGACGGTAGAGGCCAAGGAACCGCCCGGGTCAATTCCCTACTTCCTCACATGACCCCAGGCTAGCCCAAGTAGCCATGACCTCAGGCCAAGGGGCATGTGACGTTTGGGAGAACCTGAAACTTTTGAAATAAACAAGTAGAGAGCATATTATCTACATACATATACACACATATAATAGAGACACACATAGACATATATATATAGTTTTTTTGAATATACATATATCGCCCTGAGTTTAACTTGGGCTTTTACTCAAAGCTTACAAAACAGGTGGAGAGCGCTGTTGGTTACAGGAGATGAGGACTAGGCGTGAAGTCAGAAGATGCAGCCTCCAGTCTCTTCCATGTTGGGTTCTTCCCCATGTGCCTCAGTTTCCTCATCTGTAGGATGGGAATAACAATACCCTTATCACAGATTTATCACGTGGCTCAAAGTAACAAGGCATGTGAGAGCATAAATTACCTGCAAGGGGGGCGTGGTGGTGGCGGTTCTCCGAGAACCTGTCGTAGTGACCTGAGGTGACAGATGGGCCTGACCTGTGGTGCTCCACCTAAGGGCTGAATTGAATGGGCCACACTCCATGGTCACACCTAAATAGACCCTCACTGAGACACTTACATGGCACTTGCTACGTGCCCGCCTCTGTTCCATGAATGGAGTCCTGGCTGGGAATCCACGGTCGTCATCTGTCGTTCATGTGGTCCACACATATTCAAAGCCGGGGTTAGGAGAAGTGCAGTGGGACGGACCATGGGTCCTTCCAGCGTTCCCAGGACAGCAGGTCGTGTGAACAGGAAGGGAGGAGGGGGCCGGAGGGGCCCTGGGGATGGGGGATTGGGGGTGAGGGGGCAGAGCGCATCCTGCACCAGGCTGGGCTGGGGGAGGGCGTGGAGGTCTCCTTCCTCCCCAAGCTCTGGCCCCATGACTGACCCATGGGCCCAATCAGCGGGACTCTGCAGGGTCCCCCGGGCAGCCTGGGACCACCAGGGGGTCTGATGGCCACAGCCTTACCTCTTGACCACAGCTGTCCAGAGAAGGCCAGCTCACTGTCATTCTCACGCTCGCTCTTTTTAAATGGAGGAGAGTGTGGGAGGAGCCACATCCCTCAGACTGGGCTCCCTGGAAACCGCCAACTGGGGACGAGTTCCAGGTGCACAGCGTCCCAGCAGGGTGGGTCAGAGCAGAGAACAGCGGCATTTTGGGAGCCGTAGAATAATGTGAGCAGGCTTTCGTGGGTCACTGGCTGTGTGCTGGGCGCCCTGCTCCCCATTTATATACATTACCACATTTAATCTAACACCTCCACAGGCTCGATACTATTATTATCTCCATTTTACAGATGGGTAAAGTGAGGCACCGAGGGTGGCAGTGACCTGCTCCCCATCACATGGCCTGTAGGTGGCAGAGCCAGGGTTGAACTCAGGCAGTCGGAGACCAGCAGCTCCACCATCTACCACGCAATTATCTTCTCAGTAAGAGCTATGCTTCCAAGGTTTGACCCTATCATTCATTCGCCTGTCCAGGCAGCGCTTATTAAACATCTACTGTGTACCTGGCCTTGGGTTGTGTCCTGGGGTTGCGACACGAATGACACAGTCCTGCTCTTCAGAAGTTTCCAGATTCTCCAGGGACACAGGCCCATAGCAGGCAGTCAGAGCAACAGAACGTGAGGGGTGCACTTGGAGGCAGCTCAGATGCCGCGGCCGTCAGATCCAGAAGGTTTCCTGGTGGAGGAGATGTAGGAACTGTGTCTGGATGGAGGACTAGCCAGGTGACGGCACAGGGAAGGGAAGGCAGATCAGTGGCAATGTGGGCTCCATCTACAACAGCCTGAGGACAGGAGGTGGCTTGTCCAGGGTCGCACTCCCCACTCCCGACTGAGCCTCTGGCTGAAGGGAGCTTGGGGTGCGAGAGGACGGCCGCCAGCCCTTCCTCTTGCCCTCCACCTTCCCAGCCCTGCCCCCACCCCCAGATTTCCTGATAAGACAGTCAGGGAGCCACTCCTCCCACTGCAGCCCCCAGACAGCCACAGAGACCCCACCCCAGCTCCTAGGCAGCCCCTGGATGTTGGCGAGCCTGGATTGTGGGGAGGGGAGGGAAGCGGTGGAGGGGGGGGGGAAGGACCACGTTCCAAATGCTGTTGTTCAATCCTCACCACAGCCCTGCGAGGACCCGGGTTTCTGCGCCCACTTCACAGATGTAGAAACTGAGGCCCCAGTTAGAAGAACACTGGCTGTGGATGGAGCAGGCACCGTGCTGAGTGCTTTGCATGTGTTAGCTCAAGGAACCCTGCCACAGCGGCTAGCCCCGCTTTACTGACGCCACCCGGAAGAGGAGGCCGCTGCCCTGGGGCCAATATTTGGGGCACAGCAAAGGAGGCAAAAAAGAGCCCTGGAGGCCCCAGGGGGTCCGGTCTCCCCAGTTCCAAGCTGGCCTTGGCTTGGTCACCCTCACACACTGCTCCCTCTGCAGGCCCCTGGCTTGACCGAGAAGGCCCACGGCACTCCCGCCTGCCCTGGGAAAGGGCTATTTTTTCTCCCAATCAGCCTCCCAGAGGCTCCCTGGAGACTGCTGGCCTGTCTCCAGGACTCAGGCCTAGAAGCTGGCCCGGCCCCCAGGCAAAGGCCTCAGAAATCAAGCTGGGCAGCAGCACCTTGAGGGGAAACTGACGTGAAAGGGGGGCAGGGCATCAGCCTGGATCTCTCCCCCCAGCCCCCCCATGCCCCCGCCATGAAACAGGTACTTTTATTAGGTCAATTTTAGGTGGAGAAATAGAGATTCTAGGAGTTTTCCTAGCTAATAACTGGCAAAGCTGTGAGTTGAACCTGGTCAAGCTGACCCCACCGGCTGCTTCATAACTGCCCCCTCATGCTGAGGCTGAGCCGCCCCACCAGCCCCCAGGGATGTGCCCCCAGTGTCCCTGGGAGGCATCCCAACCTGTAATTGCACAGGCCTGGGGATGGAGGGCTCCCCTCCTGAAGCAGCCTGGACCGCGCACTTGCTAATGGCCAGGCCCAGCACGGAGCCCTCTGGGTTCTACTACCAAGCCCTTAAGAATGGTATTCACTAGCATCTCCGTTTTGCGCGTGAAGGTTCTAAAGATGGGTGACTCACCCGGGGACCCTCAGAGGCTGCGGATCTCAGCGGGAAAAGCAAGAGACATCACTGCCCACAGTGGAGGGCGGGAGTTCGCCGTCTCAGAGGCAGAGACCCTCTCCCTCATGGTCCCTTCAAAGTCAACCCTCACCTCACTCATCTGTGTGTGCCTTCGTCTGTGTGGGCCGAGGGCCTGGTGTGGTGCCCACTGCACAGGCTGGACCAGGACGGCAAGGTCGCCCCTGTCTGCTCAGAATCCGTGTGTGTGGAGCGAACCCTCCTCTTGCCCTGACTGTCTCATCTGTGAAATGGGAGCAATCACATGGGGGCATCAAGTCCTTTTGGAAGGAGCAGGAGTGCTGAAGAATTAATAAGTTAATTCAACAAAAAATGTTCTTGCCTTCTGGGGGCTGTTGTCACGGCAACGCCATGAAATAAGCGACAAATGGAAAAGTCTGCGGACGTGGTCTACCCAAGGGGGAGGGCTGGTGAGTCTGAGTTAGCTACAGGAGGTTGGCGGTTCCAGGCGACGTCACCTGGCTGCCCTCGCGTCCCATAGGTGCCTGGGCCGGAAAGAGGCGCGGTAGCGGGAGCTGTCCACACGCCTCCGATCAGCCCACGCCAGGCCGCAGGGCCAACAGCCACCTTGGGTGAGGGGCTGGAAGGATCCCGGTCAATGCTTGCTCTACCCCTCACAAGCTGCCCGTGCATGCCCCAGCCCGTGTGTTGCTCCTACAACATGGCGAGGAGGGTTGTCTCGCTCCCATTTTCACTGGTAAAGGAACCAAGGCCCAGGAAGGGGAAGTGACTTGACCAAGGTCACACAGCTAGTAAGTTTCAGAAGTGAAACTAGATCCTAGGATTCCTGACATCCAGATCTGAGATCCTTCCACTCCCATCCAGGTCCCTATTCCCCCATGATCAACACTAAGCTCTTTACATATGGCGGACCTGTTAAGATGGGCATAGGGGACCCCCAGGACAGACAGTTTGAAGTTCAATAGCACAGGGCTAAACCAAACATCTCACTGAGTTGTAGAGCTTTAGAACTAGAAGAGCCCTTGGAAAACTTGTGGCCAAAACTCCCCTTTTGCAATGGGAAAACTAAGCCCAGAGAGGGACAGGGACTTGGCTGAGGTCACACAGCACTCCAGCATCAGCATGGAGATTCTAAGCCAGGCCTCTAACTCTGAGTCCAGTGCTCGTCCCCCTCCTCCCCTGTCCTGGAGCAGATGCCCTCAGATGGCACCTTGATGCTGGGCCAGGCACTGGGCATCCACACTTCCGGTCAGTGTAGTACCCTATGCACTGAGCCCTGCCTTATGCCAGCTGGGGGATAGAGCCAGACCCTGGCCCTGGAGAAGCCGAGGGGGTCCTTCCTCACTGGGCAGAGCCCCCTCCCCACCCCCCTGAAGGCCGACCTGGGCCCACCAGACCCGCAGGGACCTCAGCCACAGGGAAGCAGGGACGGGGCAGGAAGCCAGACCTGACCAGCTGGGGTGGGACCACCCAGCTTCATGGTGCCCCCTGTCAGGATGGCAGAGCCAGAAGGCGGGCCCTCGTCCATCCTCCCATTTAATGGATGGAAAAACCCAGGGCCCGAGAAGGAAGAGAGGTGCCTGAGGCTGAGCTGGGACATGAACCCATCTCTTGATCCCCAGTCTTGGGCTCTGTTCATAATAAACCAAAGTGACGTTGGTGATGCTACTGCTGCAAAATAATAATAATAACAACACCCCAAACATCAGGCACAAATAATTTTGAGGTCGCAACGCCCCTTTCCCCTCCCCTGGTGTGGAACACAGGGAGGCCGCCCGAATACGGATCTGGAGCAGTGGCTCTCAGCCCTGGCTGCATGCTCATATTGTCAGGGAAGCCCTGGACACGGCCGTGCCTGGGCCTCAGCCCTGGTGGCTTCGAGTTCGTGGTCTGGGTGGGACCAGGGCCTTGGTCTGTTTTCGGGACTCTCAGCCAGGCCTGAGAACCATGTGTTATGACAGTTTTGACTGCATGTAATAGTCACTGTTATATATGTTATGTGTTAACTAACACTGGCTTAAACCATAAGGATCTTCTGTCTTTACCTAACAAGCAGGCCCGGGTGGGCAGACTCAGCAGTGGTTTAGCAGCTCTAGAATATAACGAAGGACCCAGAAGACCTATCATTAACTCTGTCAAACTCATGTATCAACACTGTCCCCCTCATGGTTACAAGATGGCTGCCACTGCTCCAAGCATCAAGTCCTCTAAGTACAAAGCAGGAGTGTGGGTGAGGAGTCATTTCCTTCACAGCTTTCCCTTGCATCAGGAAAAGGAGAGTCCTTCCTAGGAGACCCCAGCAGAATTTCCTTTATGTCTCTTTGGACAAAACTGAGCTACATGTCCACTCTTAAACTGGTCACTGGCCAAGGGGACAGCAAGATTGTCCCACTTGGCTTGGAACAATCATGCTTCATCCATGGGAGAGGGCATGCTGTTGCTGAGCAAAGCCAGGGTCTGC
This sequence comes from Equus quagga, assembly GCF_021613505.1. Taxonomy (NCBI): domain Eukaryota; kingdom Metazoa; phylum Chordata; class Mammalia; order Perissodactyla; family Equidae; genus Equus; species Equus quagga. The sequence goes on along the minus strand of NC_060286.1, from coordinate 35,180,153 downwards.
TGGCAGAGAAGATGGGGGAAATGGCTGTTGGGCGGGCCGTCAAGAGGGTTTGCCACACGCTACCATTCTGGAGACATTGGGCACCAGCGCGGTTAACTTTCACTGGGCCTTCTCTTTGCATAAGGCACTAGCCTTGGGGAAGAGGATCTGGGGTCATGTCCACACATGAAGTACTGACCACAGCCCAGAGGGAGAAGTTCTAGTGTCAGAACACTTCTCAGAAGAATCTGGGCAGGCTTCCTGGAAGAGGAAGCACTCGCTCTGGGCCTTGAGGGATGAGAAGGAGTTCTAAGAGTGTAGAACAGAGGGGGATGTGTTAGGCACAGCCCAAGCAAGGGCAATGGAGTGGGAACCACAGGTGGCTTGGGGGTGTCCTTGCCTTACCTGGAAGGTCAGGTCTGGTGTGCGAAGGAAGAGGGTGACAAGAGGGTGAGGACTAGATTTTGAAGGACTCAAAGGCCAGGGCAAGGGGCGCAGGCTTTGTTCTCTTAGGCAGAGAAGGGACTTGGTGAGGTCTGGGGTGCGGGGTACCAGAGCTGACAGTGGGTGGGTGGGCTGAGGCCAGGCAGGAGAAATCAAGGCCTGAGTCAGGCAGAATCGGTGAGAGGAGCCACTGGAGGGAGAGCATCAGGAAGGACTGGCAGAGCAAAGAACCGTCATGGTCCCCAAATGCCCTCGCACCGCCCATCTGCCGTCTTCTGGGTCTGCAGCCTCCTCTCAGGTTTGGAAGAGCCCAGATTTGTTTAATAATAACAACTCTCATTTGCTAGCGCTTTATAGGGCAATAGTTGTTACTCTCAGGACTGAAACAGGAATTGGACAAAGGAATATCTATCAATGGCTGTGTCTGGTGCCACCCCTTGTCCCCTCCCCCCCACGGCTGTCCCACCTCTACTTGTAATTTATGACTGGTCATTCTCCAAAGTGGTGGCTCCCCACCACCTGGGGGCCCCTTCAGAGAGGGTAGGTCCTGACTTAATTGGTCGGAGATGGGGCCCAAACACCGATACTTTTTAGAACTGATTTTATATTTTTTTTTTTTTTTGAGGAAAATTAGCCCTAAGCTAACATCTGCTGCCAATCCTCCTCTTTTTGCTGAGGAAGACTGGCCCTGAGCTAACATCTGTGCCCATCTTGCTCTACTTTATATGTGGGACGCCTGCCACAGCATGGCTTGCCAAGTGGTGCCATGTCCACAACCCGGGATCTGAACCCTGGGCCGCCGAGAAGTGGAACGTGCGCACTTAACCGCTGTGCCACCAGGCCGGCCCCAAGAACCGACTTCATCTATTTTTAAGTAGCTATGTTATCGCAGTAGAAGCTGCTCACAGAGAGTGCACCAGTCAGACTCGAGCAGCATCAGGGATGCTCACAAAGGAAATGAATCAACCAGCCACGTGATCACTGAGATCGAGAAATACAGCGTGACTGGCTCCCCGGAAGTCTCTCTCGTGTGTGTCCTCCCAAAGGGAACCGCCATTCGGACTTCCAGCACCACAGTTTAGTTTTGCCTGTTCTTGAGCTTTATGTAAATTGAATCGCGTATATACATTCTTCACTATCCAACTTGCTCGCTGTGGTTTACTTGCTCGCTGTGGTTTGTGACGCTCATCCTGTTGTGTGTAGTGACCACGTGTCGATTTCACTGGTGCGTGCTAGTCATCATGAGAACATACCACGATGCAGTAATCCATTCAAATGTTGATAGACACTGGGGAGTGTCCGTTTGGGTTTATCATGAGTGGTGCTGTTATGAATATTCTTGAACTGTCTTTTGGTGAACACACGTACACAATTCTCTTGGGCATAGAGCTAAGAGTGGGATGTTTGGGTCACAGGATGTGGGTATGTTTAGCTTTAGCAAATGCCATCAATTTTCCAAAGTGGTTTTACCGTTTCACCCACCCACCAATGGTGTTGAGCGTTCCACTCGCTCACATCCTCCCCAATGCTTGGTGTTTCCCGTCTTTTTTCACTTGAGCCACTCTGATGAGTGTATAGTGGTATTGCATTGGGGTCTTAATTTGAGTTTCCCCCAAACACTTGTGCAGTGCAGCACCCTTGCGTTTGGTTGTTGGCCATTTGGATGTCCTCTTTGTGAAGTAATCTTTTGGGTATCAGTAAACTACAGCCACAAGAATGTGGCATAACAAAGCATCCCAAATCAGCATTTATTCTCCACCAACAGTCACCGGCCAGAGCAAGTCACATGGCCAAGACCAATCTCAGTGAGTGAGTGGGGGGCACTCTGCCTCCAAGGGGAATGGGGTGAATGTTTGCCTAACAAACCAAATTATAGCACTGGCATTTTGGAAATTTTTAAAAAGACCTCATGTGATTCTAATGTCCAGCCAGGGCTAAGAGCCATTGACCTACAGTCACACCGCGTGTCAGCTTAGTTGACGGAATGAAAATCAGGCTTAGTTGATTTCCTGAAAGCAGTTGACTCAACCAAAGTCCATTTCTCCCCGAGGCATTTTTTTTTTTAAGAAGAGAGTCCCTGGGATTAACATGGCAAATTATCTTAACGACTGATTTTAACTGTGTCATGTGATCTGAAGGAGTGGGCCCGTGCCTGATCCATCTCCAGTGTTCTCAGCTCTGGGACAGTGCAGAGAAATGGGGAAGAGCCCGGACAGGGTGTTGGTGGACAATCGGAATGAAGGCGTATAAGCTCTGTTGTGTAAGCTCCATGGAGGCAGGGATCATTGTTGGATCACAGCGCTTAGAAGAGTGCCTGACATACAGTCGGTGCTCAATAAATAATCTCTCATTTAATGCTGCATGCATAAGTGTATAGATAGGCTGTCCAGAAAGGAAAAATGAATGGTGGATGGTTTGTTGGAAAGATAGATGTATAGATGGATAGAGGGGAAGATAGATGGATAAGTGGAAGGGTAGGCGGACAGATACATCAGAGGATGGATAACGGAGGAATTAGTAGATGGTTGGATGATAAACACATGAGTGGATGGATAGAAGTATGGATAGTTGAATGGATGGATGAACAGTTGGATAAATGGACGGATAAGTGGACAGATGGGAGGGTGGACGGATAAATGAGTGGCTGGATAGATAGTTGGATGCATGGGAGGCTGAATAACTAGACAGATGGGTGGATGGTTAGATGGATGGTTAGATAAGTGGGTGGATTGGTGAACAGGTGAGTGGTCGGGTAGATGGACGTGTAGATGAATGAGTGGTTGAGCGGATCATATGACAAAACGAATGCATAAAAAATGATTGTGTGATTGCCAGAAGATGGTACAGCCTTCCCTGTGGGTTAACATCACTATCTTGCAAATCTGCTAGTGACCAGGATGGTTCTGGTCTCTTCACAGGGTCTTCTGATTTGCTGCTTGCTCCTCCCACGGAGTGCCTCTCCTGGAGGCTGGGGTGAGAGGTGAGGAGGATGGCCACGGAGATCCGTTCTCGGGGCGAACAGCGTACCATCGGGCGCGAGGAGTACAGCCTGTACAGCAGCCTGAGTGAGGATGAGCTGGTCCAGATGGCCATTGAGCAGAGCCTGGCTGACAAGACTCGGGGCCCTACCACTGCTGAGCCCACTGTGTCCACGCGTGTCAACCGCCAACCTGCCCATTTCTACCCATGGACCAGGTGAGCAAGGAGAAGCCAGCTGGGGCATCCACTGAGTGCAGATGCCAAACACTGTTAACCCAAGGCTAAATTATCCCTGTCTCTAGGATGCCCTTTATCACTTTAGTGGATTATATTTGTTAGCTGAACTTACTGAGCTCTGACGGTGCCAAGCACTGTGTTAGGTGCTACACACACTTGAACTCACTGAATCCTCTTAAGGACCTTCTAGGAGGCTCGATGCTATATTGCCATTTTACAGATGAGCCAACTGAAGCTCAGGGCTGAGTAACTGGTTCAAGGTCACACAGCGAGTAGGTGGTGAGGCAGAGATTGGAACTATCTGGTTCCAAAGCCCATGGCTTGGCCTTGCACTCCTGGCTTTATGTCTGTACAGTAGAACCGATGTTCTGAGTCTGGCCAGGGCTTCCAAACCCCTCTACGCAGTCTCCCTGGGAAAACCTGTCTGAGAAGCGAATGCCATCCGCCCAGCAGGGCTGTCCTGCCTCCTTGCTCTGGCTCCCCAGTCTCGGCACGACCTCATCACCCCAGAAGCAGGACCATCTAGAGCGGCGCCATGTCACACTGACAGAAACATGGCGTGAGCCACAACTGCAATCCCACACGTGCAACTGTGAATACCCTATAGCCACATTCAAATGTAAGGAGAAACAGGTTAAAATTAATTGATGTCCAAAATACTATCATTTCCACGTGTCATCAATACAAAAATTACGAATGAGATTTTTACATTCTTTTTTTCACACCAAGTCTTCGGAACCTAGTGTATATTTTGCGCTCACAGCACATCTTCATTCGGACTAGCCACGTCTCGACGGCTCACTAGCCATCTATGGCCAGCGACTCCCGCATTGGACCGTGCCGATCTAGAGGACACCTCCCCTGTAGGAGGTGGAGCCAGAGGAGTAATTAAGTATTGAGTCTTAAAATGCTTTTAGAAAAGAAATACATAAATTTTAAAAATGCTTTTGCTCACCACTGAGTCCAAGTCAAGTGTATATTTGCGGGTTGGTGGCAGGAGGATGGGAATTGCTGTGACAATTGTGTTCGTGTTACCTTGGGGCATGGCCTCAAGTCTCGTTGTCTCCAGCAGCCAGCTGACTCCCTGTGTGACCTTGGGCTTCTCTGAACCTCAGCTTCCTTCTCTAATAAGAGTAATAGTAACAGCAGCAGCAATGACAAATAGACTTTGTCCAGTGTCCAGTCCCGGTTGACAGGGATGAAGGTGGGTGACAGTGTGTCTCAGACCCGTCCCCTGAGGAAACGTAGCAGGGTTTTCCCCAAATGACTTTGGCCTTCCCGAGGCTGGCCCACCTCCGCCAGGCAGGCTGGGCAGAGGCCGGGGATGCCTGGCCCTGAGGAGCCCCGTTACAGGGGAAGGCCGGCAGCCTCCTCAGGCAACTGGAGGAGTGGAAAGTCTCCCGGTTCCTGAGCGGCCCCTGAGCACGTCCCATTCTGTGACCCAACCTGCAAAGCAGAAGCCCAGAGCCTAGAACTTGTGAGGGTGCTCTAGGGGGCCTTGGTTCCTGTTCTGGCCGGCTCAGCCGAAGCCAGACCACAGGTTCCTCTGTCTCAGGAGGAGATCAGATAGACGGAAGAGCGTCCTTGCTCCACTGGGCCTGCTGCTCAAGCCGGCCCGGCCAGCGGCACCTGCAGCCTTCTCCCCAGCACGGGACCCCCCCCCCCGGGAGTCCTGGGGACACTTAAAATCATTAGAACTGAGCAGGCCCTTGAGGTCTGGCCCCGACCTCCTCTCTCCTCTAGCTGGTAAGGAAGCAGAGACCCACCGTGGGGCATAAACACTCACCCAGACTCTTCAAGAAAGCTCTCACGGAGAAGTGAAATGACTTAGCCAAGGTCATGCGGCCCCCCCCCTAAGATCCAGGCACGAGGGCCGTAGGGGACAAGGATTCAGCCTTCATCTCCTTGCTTTTGTGACCTGAAACCTCCTGGGCTGGGTTCTGTCCCCTCGTCTCTGGAAGGAGGCTGGAGTTGGCCCCGCTGGGAAGCGAATCCCTTTGCTACGACTTTCAGTGTAGTTCTCCTTCCCCCCAGTGCACGCTGAGTGCGTCCCGTGTGCCCGGCACCGATCCTTACAACAGCTGTGCGAGCAGGATGTTTCTGTGCCCGTTTTGCACATGAGAAAATACGGGCACGGTGGGGCCAGGGACAGAACCACAGTCTGGCCTGCTCTGAAGTTCAGACTAGTAACCCGCTCTGCTGATTCTGCAAAGGCCTCTTTGTGCTTCCTCTCCCTCCTCCACCTTGAAGTGCGGTTTGGTCTCATTACACCCGCCTCGCACTCACAGAGGCTCAGGGTCCCCAAAGACCTGAGACACACAGGCTTGTGCTCACACACCCAGACACGGACTTACAGTACGTACAGGACCTGGTGGAGTCCTTCTTCACGTCTACCCCTGAATGTCACAGCTTCCATCCACACAGACCCAGAGCAGGTGTAGGAACAGGACATCACACGTGCCCCCAGGGCTCCACACGGCCGGCTCCTCCTCATCCTTCAGGCCTCAGGTGAAATGTCACCTCCTCAGCATCCTGCCTGGCCGCCCTCCTGGGTCAAGTGGGTCGCCCCTTCTTCCTCGCTTGGCTGTGTCCTTCACTGCCCTGACCGCAACTTACAATTTCTATGTACTTGTTTCTGCCATTAACCTGTGAACTCTGTCGACGCAAAATAACCAACAACCATCCTATAGATAAGAGAAATAAGGTGAGTTTACTTGAGCCGGAGTGAGGATTATCACCCGGGAACGCCTTAGAAAACGTTCTGGAGAAGCAGGGTTTTCAGTACAGCCTTACGTCTTTTTAGAACAAAGAACATGCGTTAAACACACCCGGGACACATTTTCGTGAAAGTTTCAAAGATGTATTAGCAGGTCAACACAACCGTGATGTTGGGAAAGGGACTAACCCGGGACAGATGGTTAAGCAGAGGTACGACGTATGTTTGATAGGCCATGTCAGGCTTTTTGGTTCAAGCTGCATCCATTTTGAACCTGAATAGGTACCTCATATTCCTAAATATGTGAAAATCTCCTGTCAACTCCTTGAGGGCAGGGGCCTCACCATCTTCTGGTGTGAAGCCTCGTGTGTAGCACACAGTGCCTGACTCATGGCAACACCCAATAGCTGTCTGTGAGCCAATGAATGGGTGAATAAAGGAGTGAATGAAGAGGCGGCAGACGAGAGTGGAAAAAGAAGTGGGTTTGGAGGTTGGAATTCTTCCTCTGTCACTTACTTGCTGTGTGACCTTAGGCAAATTACTTAACCTTTCTGATCCCCAACAGCCTTATCCCTAAAATGGCAATAACAAAACCTTACCTAGCCCACCGAGCAGTGTTCTTATGAAACGCAAATAAGATAAGGCAGGTGTGGGAGCCTTCCCCACACCCCACATCTTGAATGGACCTCCCCTCCTGCCTCGCTGAGTGCCCATGGCCTGACTGCCTTTCATGTCACCCCAGGAGGGAATTATCTGGCCTCCTGAGAGTGTCCCCAACTGCACCGTGTGACCTCCTTGGGGTCAGGGAGCAGACATCGCTCACTGTATGTTTGTATGCTCAGTGCCCAGCAAGAGCCTGGGTCATCGCAGGTGCCCAGTGAATGTTTTTAGACAAACAAGTGCGCTTGGAAACCAATAAAATTCTCTAGGAATGTAATTTATTGTTATCATCTTGTGACAAAATGGCGACTGTGGACATAAAGGTCAACTGAGTCTTTGGGATCCTAGAGATGAAAGGCAGATCAGCATCCCAGAGAAGCCCTTTTCCCACCGGCTTCTCCCCCACTGTGATGTGAGGGATGCCATTTGAAACATGCACGAGGAGCACCGCCAGGCCTCGGCCCACTGAGGGTGCCAACACTCAGGCAGCCCCAGCTGCCCATCCCAGGGAGAAGTGGGGTCCGTGCACTCGTGAAAGCGGGGCCCCGAGGCTGCCGTGATGGACCAGCCAGAGCTGGTCCAGGAAGCTGGGTCTTCACAGTGTTTAAACTTCTGCAATTTATTTAAGGCTATATTTCTAAGAAAATAAAGGAAGAAAGCAAGAAGCAGGAACTCGCTTGGGCCGATGTGTGCACAGCAGCAAACAATTCAAATCAAGCCACGCACACTTACTGTGCACTTCTGATGGGCCAGTGCCTTCTCCGTACCTGGACATCGATCAGGCCTGGTCTCTGCCCTCCCCAAGTTCACAGTCTAATGAGGGTAAAGGCCCAGGTACCTAATGACCCAATAGGAAGGGCGCAGCCAAGAGGCTTGCCTTGGTTTCAGAGGGACATAAAAAGTGTCGACTTACTTACTCAAGGAGGTGGGCTTTGCAGGATGAATAGGAGTTCACCAAACAGGCTAGAGGAAGCAGCCCTCTTTGAGTTTCAGTTTCCTCATCTGCAAAAGGGAGCCAATTACATCCCCTTCGCAAAGTGGACTAGAGGATGAAATGAGGTGCTTTGGGCCGTGTGCCCATCACATCTTGGCACATAGCCAGCACCCAACACATCTCAGCTAGCGATGGGAAGGCGGAAGTTGCTGCAGCTCTGAGCACATGTTCTCCACGTGCGATTCCTCTCTGGCCAGCCCAGGGAGGATGGATTGGCCAGTGGGTGAGGGAGACGCAGAACTCTCCAGGTGGGAGGCTGACTCCAGAGACCCGTGGGAATGGGGGTGGAGCTGGCTCCACCATATGAGCTCTTCCTCCCTCTACTCAAGAGGGAGGGGCTGATCCTCCAGGCGTCTGAGGTGTTGGGGTGAAACGACATGGCAGCAAGAATGCCATGTGGGATATCACTCCTTCAAAGGCTTTCGTTTGTTTTATTTACTTCATTTAAGTTTATCCAGCACCTACTGTGTGCCAGGCAGTGTGCCAGTCATGACACCCGTGCTTGATGTGGGATTGGTTTGAGGACCAGTGAGAAAACAAATACGGGACCCCGCCTGGTGGGGGGATGGAGGAGTCCCTTGATTTGTTAGCTCCCTCCACTAGTAAGATGCTTGCTTGCCACCTGCGTTCAGCCAGGTCCAGCCCAATTTAATACCCTTCCTGGGGCTGGCCTGGGCTTCTTACTAACTCAGACAGGGCTCACTGAGAGGTTAGGGGCATTGTCATCACAGCACTGCTCCTCACTCTCCCCGAGCCTCACTCGTGTCTGGAGCCGGGACCAGCTGGACTCCAGGACAGGGCTGCTGAAAGCTGGGTGGTGGTGATGCCCTCCTGACCCCCGAGCTGCTCGCCCACACAGAGCGTAGGGGCCCTACCTTTGCCTCCTCCAGGTCATGACCTGCACCCACATCCCGCCAGGCTCCTCTCGTCTCTGATGACTCAGCGCGCTGGGAATTCCCCTGCTCTGGGCCCAAGGGGAAGCGGGGCCTGCAGCCTGATGGCAAGAGCTCGGAATCCAGCAGGGGCCTGGCTCCCCCTTCAGTTTGAGACTCGCCACCCGGCAGCTCGGAGCACCCATCCTGCCTGCCCCTAAAACCAAGTTCACGCACCCAACTTCAGGGCTCCCAGCACGAGTCCTCCGGCCTCTCTTTCAGCCCCTCCCCTGCAGCTCTGTGGCTGTGTGTGTCCTTGTCTCCCACCCCGTTGGCCTCTGAACCTCTTGGGAATCAACAAAAAGAAGTGTCCTATCGATCTGCCTCCCCAGGCCCCAGTTCAGGGCATGGCACTGAGTGGGAGCTGGGAAATTCTCCTGCGTGGAACTCAGTCTGTCCGTTTCCTCCTCTGCAAAGTGGGAACAACACACCCCCCATCTCCACCCAGGTGGCAGGGAGGATGGAAATGAGTGATGTCCTGCCCGATCTCGAGGGAATGTCATCACCATCTCTTTGCCACCCTCACCAGCCTCACTGTCCTGTTGTTGCTGTTTTGATTATGCAATCAGAGACAGGTCCTAGTTTTAGGGTGGTGCGTGGGTTTTTACCAGTGTGTATTACCCTGCGAAAAACATTCTGCAACAATAAGTGATGAGGGGCCACACATGGACCAGTGATGAAGGTGGCCGGGACCCCAGGACCATGTGGAGACAAAAGCCCAGGGCTTTGTCAAGACAACGGGGCTGGGGACTGCCGAGGCCCCAGGCCACCTTCCAGCCTGCCCAGCACTCTCCCCTTTTCAGGGCCAGGAGCAAGTGCGGGTGACGACACTGAACCAGCAGCTTTCCGGCGTCCCCAGGATGTGGTCTCTCAGATCCGCTTGACACGCTGAGCTTCCACACGAGATCATTTCGGCAGAGGCTGCACGGCCACAACGGCGGTGGGCAACCCCCCGTCTGGTCCTGCCTGCTCATTTTGCACACAAAGAAACTGAGGCACAAAAAGGAGCAGGGGCTTGTTCAAAGTGGCAGAGCCTGGCAGTGTGGAGGCCTGAGAGCTGGAGAGAGGACGAAGAGCCGGGAAAAGACCAGGCCCCTGGAGGAGGGAGCACAGTGTCAGGACCTCTGCCGAGGATGCGAGTCTGACTCTCTGCTGGATTACCAGCCGACGCTGCATGTGACCCTGGGGCAGCGAGCCACCCCTCAGAGCTTCAGTGTCCTCGGCTGTAAAAGGCAGTGACATGGGCACCCGCTCTAGGGCTAATGAATAAGGACAAACGAATGGGACTTGTCGTGGTGCCAAGCTCGACCTGGTGGGTGCTCAGGAGAAGGTAGGCAGTGACAAGCGGAAGGGACCCAAGAAAGGTCGAAGGTTAGGACAGTGATGAGGAGGATGAAGAGGGCTGGCCCGGAGCCCTCCACCGAGATGAGCTGAAGCAAAGGAATGGGCTGTGCTTCCCTTCTCTCTCTGCCCGCTGGCCCTCCCACCACGCTCGGGCCTTGCCGAGGGTATCCACACAATCTGTAGGTTCTGGCCTGTCCTGGAAGAGTGTGGGTCCTTCTCAGGGTCACAGCTCCATTACTTCCATGCCCCACGAGGTGCCGGTTGCCAGTAGCAATGTCTTCCCTAATCCCACAAGGCACCTCCAAAGGGGCACAGGAGACCAGATCCGGCCTGCTGGGGTGTCCACGGCACCAGGGCCTGACCTGAGGGCCAGCGTGGACCACATGCCCCATTCTCACTACAAACCCAACTGATCTGGATTTGTGGAGTGGCCACAACACCTTTCACCCGCTCATCCTCATAACAGCTCATGGGGTGGGAAACTGAGGCTCAGAAAGGTGGAATAATGAAAAAATGAGTGGCGGACACGGGTCAAGCCCTCCCTGTGCCTGGCCCTCCACTCAGCATTTTACACCATTCACTCACTCAGGTCTCGCCTTCTGAGACTGGGCTGTTCTGGAAGCTAAAGCTCAGGAAAGTTGAACCTGTTCAAGGTCACACAGCCAGGAAGTGTCAGAGCCTGGATTTGAACTCGTGTCGGTCTGACTCCAAGCTCTGGCCCCAGTGACCTTCCCTGTGCATCCTTTTGCTGGAACCTCTATTCTGTTTGACCCTGGGATGGCAGGACCCTCTACTGAGGAGCCAGAGAGGTGGGAGTGGGGGCACAGACCCGGCTTGGCTTCCCAGCTTTGCTGCCCCGTGCCCCGACCCCCATGAATCTCTTGTGCATCTTTGTTGGGACCCATCCTGGCCAGGCCCGAGAACGAGCCGCTTTCATCCTGAGACCTGACCACTTCTCACATCTTCCTGGGTGAAGAATGTCACCTTGCTTCATATCTGCCTCCTGTGTGGTTGGCTGGGGAGGGGCACCATGGGAGTAGGGGTGAGGTTAACCTCATTGTTGTCTTATATGGTCATTTGAATCTCCCAGGGCTTCCTCCAAGGGCCAAAAATAATCCAGAGACACAGCAGCTGTGTCCAGCACACAGAGAGGACCCAGCCATCTGCTTTGGTTCAGAGCCCTGTGTCTGTCCATCAGTCTCTCCCCCTCGCTCTCCCTCCATCCTCGTTTCTGCCTCCAGCCATGACCCGCTTCTCATATGCAGAGTATTTTTCCCTCTTTCACTCCTGCCCTGCACCCTCCAGGTCCACTGTGCCTCCTGAGAGCCCGCCGGCCTCGGCTCCCATGGGCCTGTTCCAAGAGGTCATGAAGAAATACAGCCGCAGCCAGAACGCCCAGCTGGCGTAAGTGACCCCCGCCCGGCCCCAGGACCATCCAGGCCCACTCTCCCGACTGGGGTGGATGGGGTGAGGGTGGGAGGCAAGCCCACAGCCCTCAGGAGCGTGGTCACTCTGCAGGGACCTCCCAGGCACGCCCCTCCCAGGTGTGTCCCTCAGAGACCCAGCTGCTCCAGCTGAGCTGGGCTTGGTGGTCACAGACTCCCGTCCTCAAGGAACCGCCAGCCCGGCTGTGCTTGTGATTAACCCCGAATGCCCCCAGTGTGGGCCCTGTGTGCTGGAGGAGCCCCAGGGGCTCTGAATCTGGGGACCCAGCATGAAGGAGATCCGGGAGACGGCCCTAGAAACTCAGAGGAGCTCAGAGCCGAAGCTGAGGAGTCAGGCACCTCTGCTTGTCGCAGTTTCCCCCATGCATCAGCGGGGTTTATCGGAGCACATCCGCGCCGCCCACACCCACAGGCTTCAAGTTGCTTTGTTGCCTTATTTGTTCAGTGCCAGGTGCTAAATCCAGGAATAATCTGAGCTGCAGGAGGCATTCTGTTTGCCTGGCACCGGGGTGCTGGGCTCGGTGGGTCCATGGAAAATAGCTCTGTGCTATTCTCTGCTCGCCCATAGTGACCCTAGAAGCAGCTAAAAGCAAAAGAGGGGCCCCATCGCTGGAATCCCAATTTCCTTCTAGGTTATGCGGCAGAGAGGGGAGGAGGCAACTGGCCAGTGTTTTGTTTCTCCTCCCAGCCCTTTTCACACCCTGCCGCTCCCTTGCCCTTGGTGCGGGCCGGGAGGCATTTTGACAGCCTGGAAAAGGGAGACCCAGATTCTAGTCTCGGCACTGCTGCCTCTTCCTGTGTGACAGCCCATGAGTCGCTGTCCCTCTCTGAGTCTCCTTTCTCTGTGAAAGGAGGTTGGAGAGGACAGAGTGGCCTACAGGGTCCTATCTACCTACTTAGTCTCTGATGGCCTGACACCCCCAGCGGCCTCCCCGCACCCTCCCTGGGGTGGGGACTTTGGCTGAGCCCACGGAGAAGCCGCTGGAGTGTGCACCGGAGAGCTCCAGGGTCTGTGCCCCGCAGCTGGACGAGACCCACGCTGGGTGTGGGTCCCGGGAGTGTTCTCATGACACTGCCCACCCGTCACACCCACAAGAGCAGCCAGCCCGCCTCTCTTACACTTCAGCTCGGGCCCCACGGGAGCCCTCCCCAGAAGGACGGGACACATACCCCACTGGGGCTTTTCCTGACGCCAACAGAGGCTGCTCTGGCCGCTGGTAAGAGGAACTCATCAAGGTGGCAGTGATGGCGTTGATGGGGACTCAGGGCTTATCTGGTCAGTCACCCATCATCCTTGCCGGGTCTGAAACTTAAATGGCATCTGTGCTGCAGCTATTAATAACCAGAGAGGCTGAGAGTCAGGAGGAAGTGCGCTCACGCTGGAGGAAGCCGCTGGGAGGGTAAAGGGGCTGTCCTGGCCCCTGATGCGGGTGAGGGCCCTGGGAACAAGGCCTGCCCGCAGTCTCACCTTCTCCATCTGGGAAATGGGACCATTTATGCAGAACCTTCTCCAGGAGTGGATCTGGAGCCACAGCAGTCCTGGTCCTCACTGACTCTCCAAGGATGGAGGGGAGGGAGATTAGGGTATGAACGAATGAATGAATGAGCAAACAAAGTGGCTTTCATGAGCCAAGCAAAGAAGTTATCATTTCACATTAGCCCTGAAATCTTTTTGACATTCAGAAGTTTCAAATAGCGAAGGCTTCACATTTATTAATCCTTTAAGGATTTCAGTCTTTCAGCAGCTAAAGGTTCTGGGGTTGAGGACAAGGGTCAGGAGCAAGGAGGGGAGTTGGGAAGAACCCAGAGAGGTGCTCACTGCAGAGACTGCCCCTCTGAGGCGTCCGTGCCTTCGTCTCAGAGCTGCTCAAAGGGCCAGCGGGCCCCAAGGTGGACGACGTCGTAAATGCAGGAGCGTCGCCCTCAGGGAAGGGGTTTAATTATCGCTGAAACCTCCTGTGGGGCTGGTTATCCATCCCTCTGGAGGCTGGCACTGTGTGCCCAACTCCTCTTGGTAGAAACGGTCTTGGTGTAACAATAGATACAGCTGCTGGACGCCACAGGGACAGAGGGGGTCCCCGAATTCTCTTTCGGCCACCAAGGAGCTCTGTCTCAAAGGGACAGTGGTCAAGTAACCACGCAAAGACATGTAAAGGCTGTGCTTATGTGAGGCCTTATGAGCAGAGGCAGGGAGAGGCTGACCTGGGCAGGCAGGTTGAGATGGTGGGGCTGAGGATGCCGTGATGGAGCTGAGAGCTGGAGGGGCCAAGGTCAGGGCCGAGTTCCCAGGGCAAACCCAGGAGGGTTAGGAAGGATTATTCTCCTTATTCAGGAGGACGCTGGCTTCAGGGGACTGGGCATCTGCCCCAGACCAGCAGGGATGAGCAGGATTGAGTGATCCCACAGCTGGCTGGCTCCTCGCCACAGCCAGGCCCTGCATTCATTCTCTCTGGGAGAGAGGCTGCCTGGCCCCGCTTCAGCCCTGCCTGGGCCCTGAGTGACCCGCCCCTTGGTCTCGCAGGCCCATGGACCCTGTGCTAAAGGCCATCAAGGAAGGTGATGAAGAGGCCTTGAAGGCAATGATCAAGGAGGGGAAGAACCTCGCAGAGCCCAACAAGGAGGGCTGGCTGCCACTGCACGAGGCCGCCTACTACGGCCAGCTGAGCTGCCTGAAGGCCCTGCAGCAAGGTGAGGGGGGCTCCGGGGCAGCCAGAGGGGGAACGGGACGCAGGGCCAAGGGCTCCTTCCTCCTGCAGCTTCGTGTGCTTTGCCCTACAACAACCTTGGCAAGGGGGGCAAGGCAGGGTTATCGCCCCGGTTGCAGAGTTGAAGTCACCAAGTTGGGGGAGAAGAAGTGACTTGTCCCTACCCCACCCACAACACCCTCACCCTCCCTCACTCTTTGGTTCCCCGCTGCCTCCTCTCCAGGCCTCCCAGGACAGGAGAGCCTAATTCCTAGAAAAGGAATGAGGAAGGGCTGACTTTTGGGAGAGCCACTGCCAACTTGTTCCAGAATGTTCCAGGGGCTGATTTGGTGTGGAGAATACTGCAGCTGTGCCTGTGCCCCGCCAAGGCCATCCCTCACAGCTGTGGGACCCTGGGCGAATCAGGCCTCCTCTCTGAGCCTCAGCTTCCCCCGAAGCTATATGTGGTCGGGTACCACATGCAGGCAGGAGTTACCTCTGCCCTCAAGCAGCATGGACCCCAGACAGCCCACCACACTCCAGGGCAGACATAGCTGCGTGAGCCTGAGCTTCCAGCAGTTGCTGGTGGGAGTGTAAGGGAAGGACAGGGTCATTCAGAGAATAAGAAGGCCCAACCCGGGAGGGCTTCCCAGAGGAGGTGGCATCTGAGCTGGATTACTACGACCAGGAAGCTGAACCAGCCCTGTGAAAGCGACTGAGCCCAGGGCCAAGAGGATGAGGGCAGTCTGGATGGTAAACTTTTGAAGATGCCACACATGTCTGTCCTCGGAATTGGGAGGGAAAGGGGACCGCTGCTGTGTGGTGGGGGCGATGGGTATCTTCATCCTTCATGAATTTCCTGTTCTGTCCTCCCCAGCGTACCCGGCAACCATCGACCAGCGCACCCTGCAGGAGGAAACGGCCCTTTACCTGGCGACGTGCAGAGGACACCTGGACTGCCTCCAATCACTGCTCCAGGCCGGGGCTGAGCCCGACATCTCCAACAAGTCCCGAGAGACACCACTCTACAAAGGTGCGCCCCCCGGGGGGCCAGAAACTGGATGGGCAACCGGGAGCATTGCTCCCAAAGTCATAACCCCCAAGGGGTCTACTTTGGAGGAGGCGACCCGACCCTCTTCGGATGTGTCCCTTATGTAACAAATGATTCAGTTCGTCTGTGCACGTAGTCAGTCAACATCCCCAAGTCCTCCCACGGGCCAGGCACCCCGAGGAGCATCGGGGGCTCAGAGATGAAAAGATACATTCTGGTGGGCATCCACTCACAGATAACGTGGCAGTCAGCTTGTGGCGATGAAGAGCTTGGCCTGAGGCACCTGGGAACACAGGGGAGGAGCCCTGAGGTGGGGGAGGGCACCCACAGAACAGGGTGCTGAGCTGAGCCTGAACGGGAGAAATTTACCAGCTGGATAAGCAGGGGGAACAGCACAGGCAAAGGCAAAGAGGCATGAGAGAGAATTTGCACCTCTGGCATGTTTAAGAAAATTAAAAACGCCGGATTTGCTCAGCACGTCATCCAGGATGTTCCCTGGCTGCCTGAGCAGTGCCCAGGCAAAGTCTGAATACCCACAGCAGCTGGCATTGGTCGAGCGCTCACTCTGTGCCAGGCGCTGTTCCTTTGTTTACCCTCACATCCATCTACACATGAGGTACGCACCGCCAGTACCCCCGATTTACTGATGAGGACCCGAGGCACAGAGACCTGAAATGAGGTAGCTGGGGTCTCACAGCCAGCCAGGGGCAGCAGAGGTGGGATTTAGACTCCGGTGTCTGGACACTAGCACCACACGCTGAACTACCACGCTAAAAAGCGTCTAGCTCATGCCCACACGCTTAAGCAAGCAGCCTTGGGTCTTGCAAAAATGATAGAGCTTGACATTATGGAAATGACAGAAATCCCCGATTTCCCACATGTCTGTATCCAGCATCTGGAACATTCCATGGGAAGCAGGAACTGGGTAGCTGGTAACCGAGTCCACTGCAGACACGCAGTAGAAACATCTCCCAGAACCCAGGTCCGCCCGGGCACCGGAGCCGTCACCTGGACCCTTGGCTGTCCCAGAGAGAGCGCCCAGGACGCTGGGCGAGTCACAGCCGAAGCGTGGGCCTGGTCCTGCGTGTGCTCCTACTATGTGCTAAGCCCCGTGCTGGAACCTTCCACGTACTACCTCACTCTGTCCTCCCACAGCATCCTCTCAGGAGGGTCTTATGACCTCCGTTTCACAGAGGGGTGCAGCGCTTTGCCTGGGGTTCTGTTTGAAGCCCTACACGGGCAGCCCCTCTCTTCCTTCTCACCTTCCTTCCGACAGGCCTGGAGAATCTTCCGGGGGTGGTTGATTTGGACAAACGCCCAGCCTCCTTGGTGAAAAGTCTGGCCAGAGCCAAGGGTGCTGTGAGAGTCTGGAGAGAGAGGAAGCTTAAAAGGGAGGTCTGAGCCAGTCGAGACAGACCTAACGAGCTGCACTCAGAAGAGAAATTTTACCCCAATTTTAGTGAGCAGCCTTTAGGGGGGTTTGAGCAGGAATATGACACTGCCCTCCTCCTCCTCTTCCCGCCCTGGCAGTGGGGAGGACTGAAGCAGGTAACACTGGAAAGGGAGACAAGTTAGGGGCATCCCGGAACATTCCAGGGACAGGGACTCTGCTCCTAACTACCTGGGCTTGAATCCCGGTTCTGCCACTTACTATCTGTGTGAGCTTGGGCAAGTCACTTAACTTCTCTGTGCCTAACACTCCATCCTTCAAGGGTGGTTGGGAGAAGGAAATTAGTTAATCCTGTAAAGTGCTTAGAAGAGAGTGGCTGGCACAGAACCAGTGCCATGTACACATCAGCAAATATCGTTGCTAATATTACTGCTCCTTTTAGTGTATGTCCTGGTTTAACACAGGGACTCGAACCCTAGCACAGAGCCAGTGGGTATTTGTTGAGTGAATGACTGATGGACGAATGGATGAATGAAGTCTTGGCTGGCCAGGTGCTGCCGGGGGCCCTGCTGACCGTCCTGCTTCTCCCCGGGCACAGCCTGTGAGCGCAAGAACGTGGATGCCGTGAGGATTCTGGTGCAGTACAACGCGGACACCAACCACCGCTGCAACCGAGGCTGGACGGCGCTGCACGAGTCTGTTTCTCGCAACGACCTGCCGGTCATGGAGATCCTGGTGGGTGGAGGCGCCAAGGTGGAGTCCAAGAACGCCTACGGCATCACCCCCTTGTTCGTGGCTGCCCAGAGCGGGCAGCTGGAGGCCCTGAGGTTCCTGGCCAAGCACGGTGAGTGCTGGGGGTCCCTGTGTCATGGAGGCCCCAAGGGGCCCAGCTGGGAAGGACCTCAGAGATCAGCTCTAAGGGAAGGCAAGTTTAGGTGTCATCTTGTGGACATACTCTGATTGAGTAATAGTATCTTCCTGGAGTGCTGTGTTGAGAAGGATTCTGAGGCTGTGTCTAGGCTCAGAAGGAAATGTGTTGAGATCTACAAGGGAAGCCTGTAATTAGGCACAAACTTGGAGGGCGTGACGCACATGCCATGTATTCACCATCTCTAATCTAGCCCAACATCCTTGTTTTAAAAATGAGGAATCTGAGGCCCAGAAAGGGGAAGTGACTTATTTACAGTCACGTAGCAAATTAGTGGTAGAACTAGCAAGACTCTGGGTCTCCTGACACCTCAACCACTTCTCTTCTCACCATGTCACACTTCAGGGCCAAAGGAACCTCAGACAACATTTGGGTCACGTCCTCGTTTCATGGGTGATGAAACCAAGGACCAGGATGGGAAAGTTATTTGTCTAAGGTCACACAGCAAATTAATGGCAGAGCTGGGATTTGAACCCTGGTCTTTGCACTCTTTGCCTGTGAAAAATCTTTGTTCACTTAAAGGGGCAAAATAAAATAACAGTGCCTGCATTATGATGGCCTGGTAACAGAAGGACCCAAGACAACAGCAGATGTTCTTTTGGTTAAAGAGCATTATATTCTGGTCTCCCCCAAGAACACTTTTGATTTCTTTTCTCTCTCCATGGGAAGTGACCCTCCCTCTCTAGCAACAGAGAGGCCAGAGGTAAGCCAGACCCTGGGGCTGAATGGGAATAATTTGTTGAGGACCTACTAGGTGCCAGACATTGCACTAAGCATGACCCCAGAACAGCCCAGTGGGGTTTTCCCCATAGCCGCAGGAGGTCGGCAGTGTCCTCATCCCATTTTGTGGATGAGGACACTGAGGCTCAGGGAGGTTAAAGGATTGCGAACTGCATCTGACTGTGAACTGCACGCTCTTTGCACTCGGCCATGCCACCCAGGCCTCGAGAGTCACCAGCGTGGGATTTGCCCGGATAAGCATCCACTTACTCAGCACGTGCCTGAGCAGTTGGGAAAACGGACCCAAGGCACCTCCTTGCAGCCGGGACAACTCTGGGCTGCCAGCTTGAGAACAAAGAGGCACAGGCAGGGTCCAGGGAGCCCAGGCCAGGGGGGGCTGGGCCAAAGGAGGGCTCCCAGGGGGCGAGGGGGCCCGGTGGACTCTGAACCTCTGCGCAGCTCTCCTGCCGACACCGTGAGCCAGGGTCTGTGCTCTTTGAGAGCTGAGTCCATTTTCAAATCCAAAGATTCTCGTGTGAGCAGGCGGCTTTGGTGGCGGCGTCCCGGCTTCCAGGGAGCTTGACTTAGGGAGCTCGGCCGTGTCAGCACCATCAGGGTGGAGCCAGAGCCAGCCCCTGTGCCCAGGGCCTCCGTCCCGGGGAAATGGCTTGTGCTGAGCCCTTCTCTGTGCCAGGCTCTGTGCGGGCAGAGTGTCTCAGTGCATTCAGGCTGCCGTGACCGAATGCCACAGACGGGGTGGCCTGTAGACAGCTGGAGAGAGCCTGCTCCTGGTCACGGACGGCCGTCTTCCTACTGTGTCCTCACGCGCCAGAAGGGGCGAGGGAGCTCTCGGGGGTCTCGTTTATTCGGGCACTAATCCCATCCATGGGGACTCCACCTTCACAACCCAATCACCTCCCAAAGGCCCCACCTCCCAAGATACACTGGGGATTAGGTCTCAACATAGGAATTTGGGGACACAGACGTTCAGGCTGCAGCAGATGTTTACTCACATGCTCCTCTTTACTCCTCACAGCATCGCTGGTTGGTAGGTACTATGATCCCTGGTCACAGGTGAGAAAACAGAGGCTCCTATAGGCTGCCTGGGGCCCCAGAGGTTCTCAGCCACGAAACAGAAACTTCAACTCGTTCTTGCCTCTTGCAAAAGCCTGTGCTCTTCCCACTACACCAGAAATCAGTCATCGAAACTCAAAAATTACCAGGAAGCCTGAGATGAGCAGGATGCCCAGAGAGAGAGGAGCTGTGGTTAACAGATGCTTTTGATGTCAGCCCTCACTGACATTTCACTGCTAGCCCAGTTCTATTTCTTCCCAGAATAAGGAGGGCCTGGTGAACAGGCTGCAACTCTTTTTGCAGAGAAACCCATGAGTTCTCTCCACTACCAGCAGGCGATGGAGAAGGTGTAGGAGATTGGGCTGAAGGGAGACTGTCACCGGGCTTGATTCCCCCTCCTATCCGCACGGGGCAGTGTTTCCTTCAGATGAGCCAGGAAGTAATCCCCTTCTTATTCCTTGAAACGGAAGGCAGAGAAGAACCAATCCCAATTAATAAAGTTATCGGGGTTCTTCTTTATTGGAGGCTCTGCACTCTCCTAGAGCTACGAGCTTTCCTCGGGGTCGGGTCTGGATCCTTTTACATGGAATGAGGGTAGAGAGCATGGCCTCTGCCATCAGACCATCTGCCAGGGCTTCTGCCGTCAGACGGTCTGGGTTCAAGTGTTGGCTCTTTACTTATGGGCTGGGTGGTCCGGGGCACTTGTGTGTAGGTTCTCCGTGCTTCAGTGCTCAGATGGCACAGGAAAAGCAGGGAGGCCAGCACACAGTGAGTCCCCAGGAAACGCCAGCATCACTGCAGCAGCTTTCAGCCTCTAGGAGGCCTCTGCTCGGGCTGGCGGGCCCAGGGCGGGATGTTGCAGAAGGGAGCTGGGGGTCCTCCGGGTGGACTCCGTTCTAAGGGTCATTGTTAAGTGATCCAGTGTGTCACGGTGGTGGGCACAGTGGCCCCCAGCCCAAGGTGGGTGTCAAATCAAGGACAGGGACTGGCCTGGTCACTCACTGACCTGCCTCTTCTCCACCAGGCGCTGACATCAACACGCAGGCCAGTGACAATGCGTCCGCCCTCTACGAGGCCTGTAAGAACGAGCACGAGGAGGTGGTGGAGTTCCTGCTGTCGCAGGGCGCCGACGCCAACAAGGCCAACAAGGACGGCATGCTCCCGCTGCACATTGCCTCCAAGAAGGGCAACTACAGGTCAGCCCAGGCCCGCCTCCACCGCTCCACGCGGCTCTCCCCCGGCCCACACTGGGTGGGGGGCTCCCGACACCCAGCCCACAGGATTAGGAAGGCCCAGGAGAGGTCAGAGCAGAAAACAGGAAAACCACTCAACAGTCAGCCAGCTAGGGTGAATGCCTACAACACCACCAACAGGAATAATAATAGGAAACACTTCCGTAGCACTTACCAGCACTTTCAACAACTCTACTTTTCACAATTCTTTTAACAGTTCTACTGAAGTAGACACCATTATCTTCATTTTTCAAATGAGAAAGCTAAGACACAGAGAGGTTGAGTGACTTGCCCAAGGTTACGCAGGTTATAGATGACAGAAACTCACCTGCTCCAAATGTCACATCTACAGATTCCACTGAGGGGCCAGATCCGAGTCTGGACTAGTGGACATTTCTGCTGGGGAGCAAAGATAAGCAACCTCAGGCAATTAGCTAGCATGCAGGGGATACCTACAATACTATAAGCAGTAACAGTGATGACAGCTAGCCTTCATTGAGCACTTACTACGTGCTGGGGACTTTGAGCGAGATGAGAGAAACTTAAATCCTCAGGGAGCAATCTGATGGGAGGGAAGATGCTCATGCACACACACACACACAAATTCATGACATAATGAATGAGCATGAAGAGCTAAGCTCCATGATGGTCCTAGAGGACAGAGAACGGCATGGGGTGGAAGCAGAGGTGTGCTAGAGCTGGTTCACGCTAGAGCTGGCTCACACTGGAGCTGGTTCACGCTAGAGCTGGTTCACACTAGAGCTGGCTCACACTGGAGCTGGCTCACACTGGAGCTAGCTCACACTGGAGCTGGC
>NC_060286.1:35158044-35158429 GCF_021613505.1 Equus quagga | reverse complement strand
AGCTGGTTTACACTAGAGCTGGTTCACGCTAGAGCTGGTTCACGCTAGAGCTGGCTCACACTGGAGCTGGCTCATGCTAGAGCTGGCTCACACTGGAGCTGGCTCATGCTAGAGCTGGTTCACACTAGAGTTGGCTCATGCTAAAGCTGGTTTACACTAGAGCTGGCTCATGCTAGAGCTGGCTTACACTAGAGCTGGCTCATGATGGAGCTGGCTCATGCTAGAGCTAGTTCACGCTAGAGCTGGTTCATGCTAAAGCTGGTTTACACTAGAGCTGGCTCAGGCTACAGCTAGTTCACGCTAGAGCTGGCTCACGCTAGAGCTGGCTCTTGCTAGACCTGGTTCATGATGGAGCTGGCCCATGGTAGAGCTGGCTCATGTTGGA